>NC_056733.1:700882250-701079750 GCF_019279795.1 Protopterus annectens | reverse complement strand
ATTCCATAGACAAGGGCATTCATGCATATTTACTGCACATTCTTAAGGCCAAACTTCAATTAGTTATTTATAGTGATCTATATTTTATATACATATTTGCCTTGGTGTAGCGATGCAAACTGTGGACTGTATCCCCTGCCCCTAACATTATTGGTACTAGTGGTGCTAGTGGTGTGGATCATGAGACCATACCCCTACAGACATTACTTATTGTTGGCAGTGGAGGCCACCACATGTTGGTGATAGCCCCTGTATCATCACATAATGGTAGCTTTGTGTGGTATTGCAAACATATGTCATCATATAATGGTTTGCAGTGGCAGAGATGTTGTAACTGACTTTATTTAGCCTGCAAACAGTTTTTCTCACTAAATGTGTGTGAATCATTGCAGCCATAAGGTAAATATATAGATATATGCATTGCACAGCAGTTGTTATATGTGCAGTAAGAATAGTTAGGAAATTACCAAAATAAGCTCTGATGAGTATGCCAGGATGTCAGTGGTAAATGGCTTAAAGACTCCAAGGAAAAGTAACTTCAATATGCTGGACTGAAAAAAAAAAGAGATGACAACTTATCTGGTGCAGAAAAATGAGCAGTCCACTGAACCTGGAGACAGCCTGCCAGAGGATGCATTTCCAGAGCATACAGGAAAGCAAGTCTGACCATTCCCAGATGACCATGGACTGTAGATGAGATTGGAGAAACTTGACCTGGATATGGAATGCCTGGAAAGTGAGGAAGCTGAGAAAAAGAAGCAACCCAAGTCTCTTGAGAAGAAGATAGAGTGATTACATGAGACAGAAAGTGACAGGCACATAAGTGGTAGAGGTGTAAACTCAACCATAGAAGCTATGGTCAGTACCAAATTGTTCAGTTATTCTAAAGATAGAGAATTTTGATAGTTTTCGTCAAGCATTTGATTGTGTATGTGTACAATCTGTATCAAATTAGTAACGAGGCAGTGAACAAAGCTGTTAACTACTCTGCTTTCAGCCAAAGCTCTACATGCTTTGTCTAAAATGACACGTGATGAATATGTATGTTTAAAGGTTAAACACTTTATCTGAATTTTTTAAACTTATTTCTGAATCTTATAGGAAAGGGTTTAGCAAACAGAGAAAAAAGGCAGAGAACAGTGTTAATGAATTCATTGTGCAACTAAACACTTTAATAGATGGGTTAGTGCATGCTAGATTAGTACTTTTGAAATGTTCAGAGATGTTAAGATAATGGAGTAAACACTCAGTAGTTTCCTTGAGGATATGAGCATCTGGTAGACAAACCAAGTATGCACTAACATTAGCAGGTCACAACTGCACAAGAAGGGAATATCTAGCACTTTAGGTGAGTATAAGGTGGCCCATAGAAGGCAGCCAAAACCATCACAGCAGGTCCCACTGGCGCAGGGAAGCCACATATTCTAGTACACACACAGGTCTTTTCCACATGACCAAAGGTGGCAGGTACAAATAGATGACAAGAATTCGTGGAACAAAAAAAATCACATGAAGCAGCAGTCATAGGTGACTCTACAGAGGTGTGAGCTGTATGCAGAAACCCCTTGTTTCAAAATACCATGAGTTTCTGTATACTATCCTGGTGGAGTGAAAAGACACCATTGCCAAAATGGATACTGCATCAGAAATAACTATTGCTAAAATTTCAGTGGGCAGTCCACTCCAGTTAGGGCCTTGGGAAGCACTTCTTTTAGGGTACTATTGACTAGAGTTTACTCGGGTTGGGAAGAAAAACAAAGGGACAAGCAGGTGCCAGTGTTTGATAATACCCCAACAGATATTTTAATTTGAAATTACTATGATGAGGCAGTACCTTGTATATGTGCTTAAATGTGGCTAAGCATGGGAGTAGCATGTGGAAACAGCAGCAAAGTGGAGTCACAGCCAGTGCCCACACTTTCCATAGAGACTGGTGATATGGCTATTTTGGTGGCTGAGCTAATTACTAACAATAAGGCTGATGCCAAGCCACAGCTACTAATAGATACTGAGCTTCCATTGGAAAGGGTTATTTCAAGTGACATTTAGGTAGTAGTAGCAAGCCTGAATATGAGTCATAACTGTTGCGAGGTATCTAACTGAGTCCATGGTGAAGAGGGGTGGAGCTGTGACTGCAGCCAAAATGGCCTGAGTTTGATTAGCAGCTCTGAAGCTGAGCAGTATGGGCTGGGGGATAGGAAGTGTGCATCTTTCGTTTCACCTATCTTGGTGGGAAGAACCTGGGATTTCTTCTTGATGCTGGGTGCTTCCTGTTGGTGAGTGGTAAGCATTTTCCTGGTAGCAATGCAGTATCCCATTCAGGTAGGCAAAGACACTTGAGTACTTGTGCAAGAGTGCATAGTAACATGCATGACATCCCACATACATGCTCTGTCTCAACTTTAAGGTTTTTCCACCCACTGGATCTCAAAAAAATCCACACCTATAGCTGTATATATGATAGCCACCTCTTGACTTTTGTTTTAGTGAGTGGCAGAGATCTTGCAAGGAAAATTCCATTAAGGCACTCTCTCCCTGAAGAGGGAAGGACTGCTTGTCATAATGGGCATTACAGGATTTCATCGACCCTACAGAAAGGAAGGAATTCATAGGGAGAATAGTAGATGACAGTAATAGAGGGTACAAGGACCCCCCAAAAAAAATACCAAACTTCCTTTTAGAAGGGTAAATATGGAGGATTACAGAGAAAGAGAAGAGAGTGCCAGACTTCAGACCCTTCTTTACAGAACTTGAAGGAGGCAGTCAGAGAGTCTCATAATCTTTTAGGGCAGGGAATGCCCATTTGGAAACATTAATGTAGTAACCCAATGCTTCAGTAGATATTCTGCACTGAGCTGATGATTAGAGCTCCCTGGGTCAGGTTCAGCACTGAGCTGAAGACAGAATGCTGCCAACAAAAAGAACATGAACTGCTCTGAGACCCCAGTACTCCTTAGACTTAGGAAGGAGTTTGGAGCTAAGGAGAGACTGATACATATCATAAGGATACACCATTCCGGTAATAAAAGGACAAAAAAGCAATTCAAGACAGTGAGGCTTCTGCAATCTAAAGTCCCAAACCATGCAATGTAAGTCATCATTTTAAATGCCATCCTCATCACAGGTTCATAGGTGTACACTAGGCTAATGACCGTTGTGGCCTTTAGAAGCTTAACCATGCAACCCAAATGTATCCCACAACTTATTCTGCCTTAGATGTTATTTTAAGGGGTGTATGTTTGTTAGGGCATGATTTGACAACTCCCTTTGCCCATCAGAGACACAGATGTCAGACTAGGGGTGAATTTCCGATTTCCAACCCACTGGTTCAGGTTGTGCTTGTATAGGGTTAAGGAAGGGTTCTGCTTCACATGGATGGGAAGCCTATTTCAGTGAATGGGGATTCAATGAGGTACAAACTTGTCCCTCCAACATGCACTGTTTAAGTTACAAGCAAAGTTTAAATCTTTAGATCTAGTAGTTCTGGTGCTGTTTGTTTTGCTGATATGCAAAAGGTCCATTAGTGCAGGATCCAAGTATGCCTTCTGTTGAAGGAATTAATCACTTTTCAGCAGTCTGTAGGAAACTGAGTATAGATATAGGACTTTGAGGCATTTTGCATAGGGCATTGTGTTTATGCCCTGTATACTTTTTGTGAGTAACTTTTGTGGATACTCAGGTTGTTGCATGTGCCCGGTCAGGTACAGACAGAAAGGGGTGTTATGGGTCTGATGATGGCTGGGTACAGTGACACAATGACTTCCCTGGACCAAGATGTCATGACCTTACTTATAAGCTGAGACCATTACTTATAGATCGAGTGACATTGAATGATTCTCCTTACAACCTTAGACACCTGTTGGTCAAAAGCCAGATTACTGTTGACATGAGTTCCCAAATCCCTAACTAATGTGTCTTCTTTTAGGGGTGTTTTATCAATGAGATAGTTTCCCTTGGGTGGCCAACATCCCAAAAGGTACTATTATGCATTTCTTGGTACAGAGCTTAAGCCATAGCTTTGGAATCAGCCATTGGTCTGTGTTAGAACTTCCTGTAAGATGTTTGCATCTTGGGGGGGGGTCCTGTGATCTGTGATTGCTCCTAGCTTGCAGTTATCTGCAAACTTGGTAAGCCAGAGGCCATTTACATTGGCCATGACCTCCAAAAAATAGATGCCAAAGAGGATCAGATGCAGCAGAGAGCCATGGAGATGTCACTGGTGACTGGCATCTTTTTGGAGGTGGTCTCTCCAATGCTGTATTTGATCCAGCTGGTTATCCAGTGAGTCACATAGGGGTTTATGTCTGATTCCATAATAATGTTTACAATGCCTGAGTGGGGTATTGTATTACATTCCTTAACTAGGTCAAGGTTGGCAGTATACACTGTTTTTCTCTCATCTATTGCCTTGGTGAACTTCTCAAAGAAGTCTACTAGGTTCAGCAGGCATGATCTGCATTCAGTGAAACCAGACTGGTTTGGGTCATATGTCTGAAGGTTTTCTTTGTCATTGTTAATCATTTCCATGATAATTCTTTCCGTGGTTTTACATATGGGACTACTCAGGCTAATGACTCTGTAGTACCTGGTATCCGTCGATTGCTCTCCCTTGTGCAGTGGGATGACTATTGCAGTCTTCCATTCACAGGGCACAAAACCTGTGTGGCAGCGATCTCCCATATGTTTGAGGACGAGGTCCAAAATCTTTATACCTTTAGTAGGTGTATGCAGTAACTGGTCCAGGGTGTTTGTGTTTATGAAGATTAAAAACCTCTGTGCCCACAAATTTGGGGCCATGTGGCATTCCCAGTTTATAGAGGGGTAATAAAAGCATGGCAGATGCATCTTACAATGAGAGAAGAGGAGGAGCCCACGGCAGAAGAAATTAAAACAGCAGTAAAGAAAATGAAGCCAAGGAAAGCAGCAGGTTCAGATGAGATCACAACAGATATGATCAAGATGTTGGGAGATAGAGGTAAGAAATGGCTCCTGAGGGTACTCACAGCAGTATGGAGAGAAAGGTATATCCCAGATTACTGAGGAATAAGCATAGTAGTGCCAGTGTTCAAAAATACAGAGGACTTTTCACAACTGCGGGCAGTATAGAGGTATCAAGCTCTTATCACACTGCATGCACGCCAGTGGCTCTACTCGACAGAAGCACTAGGAACTAAGGTCAGGTGGCACGATGCCAGAGTAATCCTATGGGCTAGGCTTGTAAAGGCTCCAGGGCCATTAGCCTAGTACACACCTATGAACCTATGACAATTCTGAAGAGGGTGACTGATAAATGAATATATAGAGTAGTATAAAGTCAGATAGGAAATGAGCAGTTCAGATCAGGATGCAGTGTAACTAACCCAATGCTTGCAGTGAGACAGACAGTGGAGAAGAAGCTAAAAATGAAGAAAGAGTCCAACTGGGCATTCCTGGACTTCGAGGAGGCATATGACAAAGTCCCAAAAAAGATGATTTGGGCAGTACTGTGGTGGTTCAAAGTCCCAGAAACATTGGTAGAATTAGTGCAAGCTGTGTATAAGGACCCAGTGACTCAAGTACAAATAGTGTTCAGTCTTACAGAGGGGTTTCTAGTGGGACTGGGAGTGGGTGTGCATCAAGGTTCATCTCTGAGCCCACTGCTGTTCATAATAGTGATAGACTACATTAGCAAACAGGTCAAAAGGGACATATTAGCAAAGCTGTGTATGCAGACAATGTGGCATTACAGGCAGACTCTGAGCAAGAACTTCAGCAAAGGGTAGGAGATGGAATGCAAAACTGAAGGTGCATGGAATGAAAATGTGTACAGGTAAGACAGTTGTAATGACAGCAAATGGGGAAATCAGAAGAAGCTGAGAACTGTGATAGAAGGGAACATAGTGGAACAGGTTAACAGCTTCAAGTATCGGGGAGAGCTGGTTGAGGAGAAAGGAAGTCTAAATGAGGAGGCCAAAGCTAGAATCAGAGGGACTGTAGCCAACTGCCATAGAGTGTCAGGTGTTGTGTATCACAGAAGAATGCCAAAGAAGTCAAAATGTAACGTTTACAAAACTGCAGTGTGACCAGGACTACTGTATGGAAAAGAAACCTTGGCAGTAAATGCAGAGCAATTTTGGAAGCTAGAGGTGATGGAGATGAAATGCCTGAGATGGGTGGTAGGATGCACACTGTGGCACAGATTAAGGAATGTGGACATAAGAGTAGCAGCCAGAGTAACTCCAATTGCAGAAAAGATCAAAGAGAACAGATTATGGTGGTTCAGGCACATGCAGGAAAGCAGAAGACAATCTGGTGAAGAAGATTTAGGACAGACAGGAGGAAGGGAAGAGGAAATTAGGGTGTCCAGCAAAGAGGTGGATAGATTGTGTGAGAGAAGACCTGTGACAGACAGTCAAGCATGACTGTTGAAGAAGGTAAGAGATTGGCATTGAGTAGGGAAAGATGGTAACAAGTGACACGGCACTTCAACCCCATATAGAAAATGGGAGAAAGGGAGTTGATGATGATGAAGATGATGAAGATGAATAAAAGTCTCTCATGGGTATGGTATTTAGTTGAATAGTGAATGTCTCCAGTAGGTCTAAGCATGAGTTATGGGTTTCATGGCACAGACAGCATGTCTGTGGTATTCCTGACATGGAGGTACTCCAGTGTATCATCCTGTTTAACCTAGAGGTATGCTTGTTACTGATGTAAACTGAGACACCTCCTTTAGTCCCTGACTGTGCAGGTGCTGATCTAAATGTGTGGAAGGCACTGAAGCCTTGCACTGCCAGGGCACTCGCTGCAACCTTAAACCATGTCTTGGTAACTGCACAGATGTCTGCATGTGTCAAGGCTTGGAAGGAGCGGAGGTTTTTGTTTAGACTCCTGGCATTGAGCAGTAACACTTTTAGATTACCTTGGGTAGGTTTTTGATATGCTGGAAGGTTTGTCAATGTGCGATTGCCTAAAAAATGATCTACGGGGGAGGACAATGTTTTAGCCAGTATTTGAAAGCCTAGAGGGGACAAGTGCAGACCATCCTGGGCAAAGCAGTGTGGTTTGTTAACCATGTCCTCCTGTGCTGACAAATGTTGTATCCCCTAGAATGACATCAAGAACTCAGGTAATTATTAAAGTCAGTTGTCTTCTGTTTGTATTGTAGCATCACCCTTGCTGAGGATACAATGCTGCTCCGTGCTAGGCACATATCAGCCTGTGACACGCAGTGTGTGAGCTTCATACTGTCTCTCCTCATGTAGTCTAGGGAGGTCCATCTCAGGTCATTTACACCTACACGACCTATAACTGAGTTATACTGGTACTTATGGTACAATAACTTGAGTGTAAGCATAACTTGGCAGATCCTGGCCACTGACAGGCAACTGATAATTATTATTTTCTGTTTGTTCAGACTGGTGAGGGGCCATCAGTATGTCATACAATGGAGTCCCCTATGACTGGAGTGCCAGGTAGTGTATTGGCTTGCCTTATGGATTTGGTAGTTGAGGCTCCAGTGGGTGCGGTTGTATGTGCAGTGTTAGGTGTTGTTTCTGTTGTGTGCTTTTTGTCTTGCAGAAGATAATTTTTGCAGACGGAATGCGTGGGAGGTCTTTGGGGTTTTGGAAGATTACATTTAAGTGCATAAGTGTGGTGGGTATATAGTGTGTGTTTCTGACAACCAGATTGTTATTATGAGTGATTGTACACAAGAGTTTTATCTCCAGAGGCATCATATATGCACATCTCTTGCATACTATACTTGTTTCTTTCAGAATTGAATGTTTGTTAGTGAACATTAGACAATTCTTACATTGTCTCAATATACCCTTATCTAGCAAACTGGCTATGGAGAAACTGGGAAAGTATATATCCATGATGTCATGTCATTTATTGGATGATCTACAAGGGTGCAGCTCATGAGGGGTTAATTGTTGGCTGACTAAGGGTGCTTTTAGGATTAGAGACTAAACTGGGCTATATAATACTAAATTCAAGGAGCAGTGCTCCCCTGCATGCAGACTAGCTGTTCTGTGCTACTCAATGCGTAAAGTAGTTGCTATACAATTGTCTAGTTTAATGGGGAAAATGTAGTTTCTAGATATATGTGTCTATACAGGGCAATACTAACCACTGCTGCATGATGGTCAGTGATGTGCAAATACTTCACATCTATATGGGCGCTTAAAGCAAAGGAAACCCACCAATAAAACTACACTTATAGGTTTCTTATCTGTTTCCCAACTCATACAGACCAGGCCACCACCTACTGCCACTACTGTCCTTTTAATGTATAAACACAAAAAAGATTGTTTGAGAGTGTAACGGTACTACATAGGTCATAGGTGCTTACTAGACTAATGACCACAAGGGCCTTTTTAAGCCTAGCCATGCATCCCAAATCTTTGACAAGTTCTGATATCCTTGATAAGTGTAAGCATGGTCCTGGGAGATGAACTATTTACAGGTTACCTCTGTCCATTAGAGACATAGGTGTCAAACCAGGGATGAATTTCCGGTTTCCCATCCAATTGTCAAAGTTGCACTTGAATTCGGTTAGGGAGGAATTCTGCTTCACATGGATGGGGAGCCTGTTCCACAGACGGGGTAATCCCTGGGATACATACCTATCCAACTTATACAGACTACTTGAATGAGCCTATTTCAAGTATTATGGACATTTAAATGATTTAAACAGCAAAATCAACAAATAAAGCAAAAATAAAGCAGTAACACTCTAAAATGGTTAACTGAAGTGCAAAATAGTAAAATAATTGTTTTATCTATTAAGGATGAAGCAGAATTAATTCAAGACCCACTCAGAGTATGGCAAGGGAGCCAAGCAGACAGGAGGGGAAAATTAGCAGGAGATAATACCTACTAAAGGAGGTTTACTCAAGCGCAATACTGGTTTGCTATCTGGGCACTTAGTATCATCATCTGGAGCATTTCTCCCCGGGCCTCCGCTGAAAACAGGCTCTGTGGAACCTAGTCGGACTTTCCCGGTCAACAAATGTTAAATAAAAATAAAAATAAAAAAATCAATCTATGGAAAATAACGGGTGAAAAGAGTACTTAAATAGCTCATACAACAGACAATAGCAGTGATAGGGGGTGGGGGGACTTTGGAAATCAGATTATCATAAAGGCAGATCCCAGAGAAGCAGCCTTTTAAAATCACAACAGGAAAAGGGTGGTAGGGTTGAGAAAAAAATCATGCAGCAAGAACCCAATCAAAGAAAGCCAATATGGAGCTCTAGTCCTATGACTCTGAGCTACAGGCCAATGACCTGCTCAGGGTAGAATGTCATAAACGTTAGCTTTTTGTCTCAGTGGGGGTAGGGTGGGGCAGACACAAAGAACAGGGGAACAGAAAGGCACTAGAATGTAACTTTAAGCAAGTAAATGATAAGCAGAATATAATACTCTATCAGCAAAACTGGAATATAAACCACTGTAAAAGGCCTTAAGTACCATTCCTGGAACAGAATATACAATGCTCTCACTACTGCAAATCTACCACTGTCTAAGGTACCAGACTATGCAGAAGTTTACCAGTAACAGTGTTTATGGAAAAAAATGCAGTAATAAATGACTAAATGAGTCCCAAATCTGTCAGAAGTTCACAGTTCCTGCCATTTCCGCAAACAAAACTACAAGACTAAGGTCCCAGACAAGGTTCAGAATACTAACAGCTAGCTTTTACAAGCAATTCTACTTATGGAGAGTGCAGTGTAACATATAAACATACTCTTCCCACAATTGCAAATGAAGCTAAGGTCCCAGAGCAAACTAAAAATGCAAACAGATAACTTGTTCGGCTAAATCATGGAAAAAAGCATAAAAGTACCAAAAAGTGTCACCATGCAGGTCACTATAAGTACAGTTTAAAATATTTAAGCAGAATGGAAAATATATATTTTTTTCCTTTTTGATGAAACGCTTGTTACTCACAATTCAGGGCTTTCCAAACCTCTCCAAGCCTTGCATTGGTGCCAAGTTCCAGGCTGCATGCAGATAGTAACAGTGGCACACTGGAATGCACCTTACTGCCCCATACAGGCTGGAACTTGTATGTCATTTACCATCCTGACAAGCATGACACTAGCATGACAACTAACTCAGTTCATAGCCCTGGTAAATGTAAGCTGGCAGACTCACATGGTTCTCATACTATGCCCTAGTCAAAACTTTTGTCCTATCATAGAGGTTAGGGACAGTGTCCAGGTTACAGAACCTTAGGCACCAGGCAGAGTTTACAGTGTGCACATCTTTCACTCTGCCTCCTCTTTGGGTTCTCTGCTACCTATCTTTGACCCACAGGAGTACTGCGTCATTTTCTGAATTATCCAACTGTATTTGCCCTTACCTCCCAATTGCCTGACAGTACTGTTGTCATTTTTTCACTCCACTGTGTGTTTTACGGTCTTTGGGTTTTACCACAGGCAACTTTCGGATGCTCACTTTGAACTTCATTTAAGATCCCAACCTTCGGTCTCCTTTACACACAGCCCTCTCAGCCATTCATTGGACATTTCTGTGTTCATCTCCTTTATCTGGTTTTGCCGTGACCCACAGTCATTTTGTCAAACCTTAGGCTCTCCCAAAGTTAGTTTCTCAAGCCTTAGATTGTCTCACTCAGGACTAAAATCCTCAGGCTGCATCTCAGTCAGGTCACCTGTCCATAGGTGATAGAATATTTTGCATTTCCATATTGAGTTCCAGTATGTAGCCCCCACAACCCCAGAAAGTGCATTTTGTCTGCACAGTATACTCTCTCATTACAAAAAGAAAAAGTTAGCACAGGATTTTTCTTAATTCAAATTCTAGTACATCTCATTACACAGATTATTGCTTTTTTCCCACTTTTCCGAGATTTAAAAAAGTTCAAGTTACAGGCTTGCTGTTCTTGAACTGTTTTGTAAGTTTCTGTGAGGCCATTTTTGCTTGGGCTAAAGGAAAGTCTCTCTGTTGATCAGTGGCAGTGAAAAACATTGAGCTGCTTCCCTGCCCCCCGTGGGAGTGATTACTGACTTGAAACTGTAGTTTTATTGGCCGTTTTGGGTCAATTCCTGGCTCTTTCCAGCCCCTGCTATCAAGCACGCTTTAGAGTGCTTTAGCCTTGATTAGCGGAGTTGCCACTAGAGCAGCATCGGGCAGCACTGGTTTAACAAGGTTAAACTTTTTCTGGCTCCATAAAGTCTGTTCTTCATTTTTTCCCTTAGAACTGCTCTACTAGTAATCCAAACAGTATATCCCTTAACTAAAAAGCGCAGCACTTGTTCCTAAAAGCTTTTACTTGTCTTAAAAGCATCTTCTTTTCAGGTTTAGCACTTCTGTATTATACAAAGTCCCTCACTAGCAACCCCCCCCCCAGGAGTACCCACTTCCTTACTAAGTCCTCTCTTATTCAGTTACACACCTAACTTCTAAATTTCTCTAGCATGTCGAAGGGCCAGATGCTGGCGTTCTCTCCTGTCCAGTTGGTGAATTTGGGAATATTGAGGCAATGTTGCAATTGTCTCATGTACACTGACAACCCTCTCCTCCTCCCACATAACACAAATACTTGTGAGAGATGCAGCTATTTAGCCAAACTGGAGGCTGAGCTCTCTCAACTCAGGACTGGCAAGACCAGACAGGAGGAGAAGGCAACTACACACACCACAAAACCAGTCTCACATAAAGCTATCACAACAATGAATCAAACACATAAACACACAAAGTCATACTTGGAGGCTCTGAGAAAAAATTTACCTAAACAGCAGAGGCCTCCAAAGCAGACATCCAAGCAACTGCCACCTCATGACACACCACAGGCAACACATAAACCACAAAATCAGTGTGCAAAGCAGTCACAGCCCTCAAGGCCAAATACAACACCAAACATACTTGTCATAGGTGACTCCATAGTCAGACACACTGACGTCCCACTCACCAGGCTGAACAAGGAGAGGGTCACAGTAAGCTGCCTATCGGGCGCTAGAATCCGCCACATAACACAAACACTTGGGTCACTCCACAGCAAGTACAAATATGACACAGTCATTGTCCATGCTGGTGTGAACGACCTGAGACGTACCTCCCTGGACTACATGAAAAGAGACATAGAGGAGCTCTCTGATTATGTAGCCCAGGCAGGTACGACCCTGACCCTGAGCAGTATCCTACCTTCACCAAGAATGATGCCACACAATAGAGACAAGATGATCAGCTTTAACAATTGGCTTAATTTCTGGTGTCATTCAAAGGGGATCCAGTGTCTGTCTGCCTGGGATGACATGCTTGACAAGCCACGCTGCTTCGCAAGGGACGGCTTGCACCTGTCACCCCTGGGATTCCGGTTATTGGCTAAGGCTCTTGCCACCCCCATAGTGCCTTTTTTAGGCAAGGCTCAAATTCTAAACCTACCACCCTAGAAAACAAAAATGGGAAGAAACTAAGGGTAATGCTGCTCAATGCCAGAAGTCTAAATCTCAAAATGCACGCACTCAAGGCCCTTCTCAGTATGAAGAACATCGATGTCTGTGCTGTGACTGAAACCTGGTTCAAGGCTCCTGAGAGCACCCCGGCACTATCAGGTTTTACCTCATATCATGCGTTCCGGCCCCAAAACCCGGACCACACCACAAAAGGAGGGGGTGTATCCATATTCATCAAGGATACCCACACCTCCAGGTTGGTGGCAATGCACGAAGCATCAGAAACCATCCAGGTGCAATTAACCATAGGCAAAACTGCTCTACAATTTATAGCATGCTACAGGCCACCCTCTCAAACTCAGGAACCCCACACAGCCTTCCTGAAGACACTGGAGGGTATAAATGTATCTCCAAACACCATTATATTGGGTGACTTCAACTACCCGAATATAGACTGGGAACATTACTCAAGCCCCAACTTTCTAGCCCAAAGGTTCCTGGAGTTCATAAATTCAAATGCCATGGAACAACTAGTCACTGTTCCCACAAGAGGAGAAAATATACTAGATCTCATCATCACAAACATGGGGACAAAATGTTCCACACCGGAAGTATATCCCTCATTGGTGAGATCAGATCACAAACTTATCTCACTGGAAATCCACATCCCGCCCCCACCCCAAACAAAAAAGACCACAGTGAAGAACTTCTCTAAAGCAAACTTCACACTACTCAAGACTGGTGTGGTATCCTTCAAGGCCCCCGAGCCAGTGGAAACCACAACCCAAGCTGCGGAAGCCCTTATAAATGCCTTCTATGAACACCTCCAGAACTGCATGGATCAGGCAATCCCTAATAAAACCAAGACTCTTTCCACCAAGGGCAAACGTCCAGTCTGGTGGACCCCAGCCATAAACAAACTTTACAATAAGAGGAGAAAGCTGTTACATGATAGAGCAAAATCCATAAAAGAGAAGACACCCTTGATCATTATTAGTAAAAAAATATGAGCACTCATAAAATCATCCAAGGTCAACTTTGAGAGAAAAATTGCAATAGATTCAAAAGACAATCATAAGGCCTTCTTCAGCTATGTTAGAAACCTGGGTGGAAACTCCCAGATATGTGCAGAATTACTCCAAAATGATAGAAAAAATCACTGAACCCACAGACATTGCCAACATACTGGCAGACAGGTTCAGTGCAAACTTCACCCCCCTCTCCCCCCCAAAAGGAGAGATAACTATCCCAGCGGAGTGTAGCCTCCCAGACATCTCAAATGCGCAGGTGAAAGCTGCTCTCTCTAAAGCTAAAAACACAGCATCAATGGGACCGGATGGTGTCCCGGCTGTGTGCTACACGAACTCAACGAGGAACTAAACCCGCATATAAGGCAGCTGTTTAATCTTAGCCTTACCACAGGATACGTGCCCAAGGAGTGGCATACGGCAACTGTGGTCCCACTCCACAAAGGCGGTGCCTCTACGGACCCTGGTAATTACCGCCCCATAAGCTTAACAAGCCTGGTCTGCAAAGCTATGGAGAGGATCATAATGGAACTCATAAACAAAGACATAGGGGACTTGCAGACATTGGACCCGACCCAGTTTGGCTTTGTCAAGGGCAGATCATGCCTTTTGAACTTGGTCGACTTCTTCAAAACAGTCATCAAGGCCATTGATGAGGGAAAGGCAGTCCATACAGCCTACCTTGACCTTGCAAAAGCTTTCGACACAATACCTCACTCGGGTATTATAGAGAAACTTACCAGCTTAAATGTAAACCCATATGTCACAAGATGGGTTGCAAACTGGCTAAAGGACAGAACCCACAGGGTTAGAGTTGCTGGCGCCATGTCAGACTCCAAGCCGGTCACAAGTGGTGTCCCACAGGGCTCAGTCCTTGGCCCCCTGTTGTTTGGCATCTACTTCTCAGAAGTACAGGCAAACATAGGAGGACTATGGCTGACAAAGTTTGCAGATGACTGCAAATTGGGTGCCATAGTGGAAAGTACATCGGACACAGATATCCCTCAGAGGGTCTCACGGAAAATGATAGCTGGTGCCAGAGCCATGGCCTGAAGTTAAATGCCAAAAATGTATAGTCATACCCTTCGGGAAAAACAAGGTAACCCCAAGCTACCATATAGGTGGCAATCCATTAAGCACAGAAGAGGTTATCAGGGACCTGGGGACCCAGGTTGACAGTGGCCTTTCTTTGACACTCACATTGCTAAAGTGGTTAGAAAGACCTTCTACATTGCCCACCTGATCATGAAGGGATTCACATCCAGATCAAGTGAGGTCATTGTTCCCCTGTACTCTTCACTTATCAGACCAATGATCGAGTACAATGCCCCATTCAGGATGTATCTCACCCGACACCTGCAGCAATTGGAGAGACCCCAAAAGTTCCTCACCAAAAGGATAAAGGGACTCCAAAATCTGTCATATGCTGCCAGACTGAAGAAACTCCAGCTCTATTCAGTCGCATACCACCTGCTCAGAGGTGACCTGTGCCTGACATACAAGGCCATGTCCAACCCGAATTAATGGACATGCTCCACCTCAAAAATCCAAATCTACCAGATCCACTAGAGCAAGTGACTTAAACCTTAGCACGGATATAAATAGGACATGCTGGAGGGATAGATTTGTCACCCAGAGACTCCCTATGCTGTGGAATAAAATCCCGGTCCATGTGAGGCAGAGCACCTCGCTGGCTCTGTTCAAGAGAAATCTTGACCGGTGGATGGGAGATCGTAGGTTTACCCCGGGAATCATCTCTGTGTCACTGCTGGATAGAGGCACAACAAACTAATGGGCACAGTATTTTTTAACATAAGGGGTGGCGTAAGCCACAAAACTTTGGGCTAGGCTTATAAATGCCTTAGGGCAGATAGCCTAGTATAAACCTATGAACCTATGAACCTATAAGAGTGCCCAATGACATATACATGGCTATACCTCACCCTTAATATCCAATATATTGTTTAGCAGTCAATATGACTGTTCATTGAATATCTTCTCATTAGTCTAGGCTATATTTTGAGTTCATAACTAGCCTCCCCCCATTTCCACCCCACTAATTTCACAATAAGCTCTAATACAAACCCCAACAACATCTTTCTATATGTCCATACATCTTTCCCCTTACCACTCCACTTCCTAAAATAAAGTTATCTCTGTTCCTAACAACCTCCTCAAAAGAAAAAATAAAGCCCCCTCTACTCAAACAATTACTCTACTTTAAACCACTACTCCTCTCAGGGGACATTGATCCCAACCCTGCCCCCTATTTCTCTACCCAGATCAGTAATTCACACCCATCAAATCCTACCTAGCTCTCCCTCACAAGGAAACAGGTATCTTTCTGCTCCATGAATCTCAGGAGTATTGTCAACAAGGTTCATGAATTCCATGCCTGGTTAGCTAACTACTCACCAGACATAGTCATCCTAAATGAAACATGGTTGAAACCTCATAACCTTGATAGTTATCTTATCCCTCCTGGTTACAACATCCTTAGACTCGATAGGCAAAGGACAAATGTTGGAGGAGTATCCATTCTCTACTCCAACCACCTCACTCTCATGAGTCCTGATAATCCTAATCCTTCCTTCTCCACTGCTGAACTTCTACTGGCCAACTTGAAACTCAACAATTTCACCACCATTACCATAGTAGCAATCTATATCCCTCCCAGAGATAACATAACCATACTAGAAAACATTCTATCCCACCTCTCTCATATCATTCATAACGGAACCATCATACTGGGAGACATAAATATGAATTGGCTCTCACTCCAAGCTCCCAACTCAACCTGTTTTATTAACTTACATGGGTTTGAGCAGCTAATCACTACCCCTACCCATATCAATAAATCTCATCTCCCTAGCTCCCTTCTTGACTGGATTTTGGTCTCCCATCCCCAAAACTACCATAATCCGCAGACCCTCCCAAATGCCCTAAGTGACCACTGCCCTGTAACAGTCATTAGACATACTCCTCACTCCACTAACCCCACAAGTATATTACCACCCGTAAACTATCAACCTTCTGCCCTGACTCATTCATAGACCAACTCTCAAGAATTACCTGGTCACATCTTGCTACTCTCCCCCTTGACAAAGCTGCCCATTCTTTTAATACCACCTTTTAAACATCCTTAACTCCCTCGCCCCTCTCCACACAGTCAGAATTAAATCTAAAACAGCTCCTTGGCTTACTAAAGCTACTCTTGCCCTTATGAAAAACAGAGATAGGATACAGAAACTGTGGAATAAAACCAGGACTCCCTGTCTTCTACAAACCTATAAAGAACTCAGAAACCAAGCCAAAAAACTCATCCACAATGACAAAAAGAACTTCTACACTAACCCCCCCCAATACCATTAAATTGGACCCACAAAATTCTGGAACTCTATCAATCATATACTACACCCTGAAAATCCTTCCCCTCCTAACCCTTGCCCAAACAACACACCAGATGAAACAGCTACCATCTTCAACCTTCATTTTATTGACTCTATTGTTTGTCCTTCTGCTTTTCCCGGTTAGGGGTCGCCACAGCAGAACTCCGGTCCGCTAATGATTGGCAGTTGGTTTTTATGGTGTCGAGTTGCCAGACCGATGCCCAACCTTCAACGAATTCAACATTCAACGCATGTCTTTCGAATGCCCACTTGACCGCGGGGAGGACATGCAGACTCCACACAGAAGATTTTAACCTCCTTAATTAACTCTCTCCCCACTAGTAACAGTGCCAACAAACCCTCTAACTCCTCTTCTCTTTCCAACCCCCAAGATTCTTTCTCCCTCAAAGCTGTACCAACAAACTACATAAAATCTTTACTGTCTAAACGTAAACCCTGCTTCCCTTTAGTTGATAATCTACCCTTCTATTTCCTACAGATTGCAGCAGAACCTCTAGCCTACCCAGTATCTATCTTAGTCAGCCGCTCTATTATTGAATCCTATGCCCCCTCCATATGGAAAAATGTCTATACATTACCCATACACAAAGGAGGAAACTCCTCAGACATATCTAACTTTAGACCAATTGCCATACTGTCTCCCCTCTCTAAAATTTTAGAAAAATGTATTACAATCAGGTTATGCACTACTTACTTTAGGACCACCTACTTACACACACACACAACATGGCTTTCATCCCAAACACAGTACCACAACTACACTAATATCCTTCATAAATACTATATCTCTTAATTGTGATAACAATAAGCTTGTCTCTTGCCTGTTCCTGGACCTCTCCAAAGCCTTCGACACTGTCTCCCATCCTCTTCTCCTGGCCAAACTAACTAACCTCAGTTTCTCTTCTCCTACTATTTCCTGGTTCTCAAGCTACCTGTCAAACTGCCAACAATCAGTCAAATGGCTATCTGCTCAATCCCTCCCCCCCTCACTGTGGAAATGGGAGTCCCCCAGTGATCTATCCTTGGGCCTCTACTCTTTAATATTTTAACTAATCTATTACACACCTCTTGCTCCCAGTCATTACTTGTACAATACACTGATGACTCTACTGTCATCACCATCACAGACAATCCATCAGACCTCCACTCTACTACACAAGCATCATTTAATACCAATGAGAAATGGCTCAGTGACAACAAATTAATTCTCAAGCCAAAGAAAACTAAGCTCTTACTCTTTCTCCCTAAGAACCTCTCTAATTTCAAATCTGCTTTAACTATTCAATCTAGCAATAACACAATCATCACTGCAGAACCTAGCACAAAACTGCTAGGAGTCATAATAGATGATCAACTTAAATTTGATGTACATGTCTGAAACTGTATTAAAAAGATACATCAGAAACTCGGGCACCTTTACCGCAACAAGAAATTGTTAACCAACAGGTCCAAAATAACTCTCTCATGCATTTCTTCTTCCTACTCTATTATACAGCTGTCTATTATTCACAAATCTGAACTCCACACTCCTCACAAAACCAGAAACTACTTATAATAAGGTGGCCAGATTCTCTGCAAACCAAACCTATAAGTCTCATCACTGCATATCTCTTAAGCAACTAGAATGGCTAGAATTTCCCCACCTCCTCAAACTTCATCAGCTACAACTTATACACTCCATCCTATATTTGCCCTCCTTCTGTCCTAGCCTTACTTCAGTTATATCCAAATACTCTCCTGCTAGACCACTTTGCAGCTCTGATCAAGACCTGCTACAGATTTATAAACCCAAGACCAAAGCAGGTTGTATTCTCTATAATTACAACCCTGCCACATCCTGGAACAAACTACCCCTAGAAATTAGGTCACTTAACCACCCTAAACAATTCAAAACTGCCACTCGTGAATACCTAAAGAAAAACTGGTCTTACCACTGCACTCATCCCCCTTGACCCTCTTTCTCCTTAGTATCCAACACCCCTCTCTCTCCTCTGCCCATCTAACCTACACCCTCCCACTACTTCCTTTCACACCACTTCCTTGTCTAATCTTCCACCTGCACTGTCCGCTAACAGCTTCCTTTTATCTGTTCTTTTCCAATCCCAACCTCCCTTCTCTCATTGTTCCTCTTCAGTATTTTTTCTTCTGTTTCTCTCCATATTACTTAATGGTTATTTATTATAAACACATGCTATCCTGCTGATTTATTAGACTACCCTTGTCAGCTGCTACTGACTCTCCTCTTTTATCTCTCATCAGTTCATAGGTTCATAGGGAAGTACTAGGCTATCTGCCCAAGGGCATTTATAAGCCTAGCCAGAATGTGTTGGCTTTCGCCACCCCTTAAATTAGTTCCCTGTGCCACTGTCCAGCAGAGCCACTGCAGTGATCCCCGGGGTAAATTTTTTGTTTCCCATCCACTCGTCAAAATTTATCTTGAAGAGTGTTAGTGAGGGGCTCTGCCTGATGTATATTGGAATCCTGTTCCAAAGCATGGGGAGTCTCTGGGATTGGAATATATCCCCCCAGCATGTCTTATTTATTGCTGTGGTGAGGTTTATATTTCTAGAGTGTGTGGCTCTCTGGGATTTTTTTTTTTTTTTTAGGTGGAGCATGTCCATCAATTCTGGGTTGGACATGGCCTTCTACGTCAGGCATAGATCACCTCTGAGTAAGCAGCATGCAACCGAGTACAGCCGGAGTTTCTTGAGTCGGGTTGCATAGGGCATCTGTTTGAGGCCAGTAGTCCTCTTGGTGAGATACCTTTCCAGCTGTTGCAGGTGTCTTGTAAGGCACATCCCAAATGGGACGTTGTATTCTATGATGGGTCTAATGAGTGATGAGTAGAGAGGCACAATAACCTATTTTGTTCTAGATGCAAACCCTTTTGTGATTAGGTGGGCCACATAAAAGGATGTTCTAACCACCTTGGCAACATGATTATCAAAGGAGAGATTACTATCTACCTGGGTCCCCAGATCCCCCACCACATTTTCTGTATCTGGGGGACTACCACCTATGTGGTAGTTCACGGGTACTTTGTTTTTTCCAAAGGGGATGACTATGCACTTTTTGGCATTCAGCTTGAGGCCATGACTTTGACACCAGGTATCCGTCTCAGTGAGACCCATCTGGAAGGTGTCTGTATCAGCTGGAGAATCAGTTATGGCTCCTAGTTTGCAGTCGTCTGCGAACCTGGGCAGCCACAGTCCTCCTATGCCTGCCTGTACCTCTGAGAAGTACATACCGAACAGGAGGGGTCCCAGGACTGAGCCCAGGGGGATGCCACTTTTAACCGGTTTAGAGTCAGACATAGAGCCTGCAACTCTCACCATGTGGGCTCTATCCATGAGCCAGTTGGCAACCCATCTCGTGACGTAGGGGGTTTATGTTCAAGCTGGTGAGCTTGTCTATAATACTAGAATGGGGAATGGTGTCAAAAGCCTTTGTGAGGTCTAGGTAGGCTGTGTGGACCTCCTTTCCCTCGTCTAATGCCTTGGTAACCATCTCAAAGAAGTCTACCAGGTTTAGAAGGCATGATCTGCCCTTAACAAAGCCAAACTGGGTAGGGTCCAAGGTTTGGAGGTTCCCAATATCTCTGTTAATGAGTTCCATGATGATGCGTTCCATAGCCTTCCAGACCAGGCTAGTCATGCTTATAGGGCTTGTAACTGTTGCTGTGCGCCACTCTGTGGGTATGTAGCCTGTAGAGAGGCTGAGTTTGAACAATGTGTTTAGGTGAGAGGTTAGTTCATTTTGGAGCTCTTGTAAGACACAGCCTGGGACACCGTCTGGTCCCATTGAAGCTGTGTTGTTGGCTTTGGTTGGGGCTGTTTTAACCTGTGTGTCAGTGATTGATGGGGCCCTACATTCTTCTGGTATGGTTATGGGCCTTTTAGGGGGTGAGGGGGATGAAGTTCACACTAAACCTGTCTGCCAAAATGTTTGCAATATCAGTCAGTTCAGTGTATTTTGTGCCATTCTGCACTAACTCAGAGCAGATCTGAGAGTTTCCACTTAGGTTCTTGACATAGCTAAAGAACGCTTTGTGGTTATCTTTGGAATCATTGACAATTTTTCTTTCGAAACTAGCCTTGGATGATTTAATGAGGGATCTTAGTTTCTTCTGATACTGATCAGGGATCAAAAAGCTAACACAACTTGGCATAAATCCCTATCTCATCAGGTGGGTGGCCAACCTGCTCACTGACAGAACCCTCAAGATCAAAATAAGTACCTCCACCTCTGATAGCAGATCTTTCACTAGTGGTGTTCCCCAAGGATCTGTCCTGGGACCCCTACTGCCTGGCACCCACCTCTCAGAGGTCCAGGCAAAGACAAAAGGCCCATGGCTGACCATGTTTGCGAATGACTAAGTTGGGTGCTGTCACTGACTCCCCAAATGATGTTAACATACTGCAAGAGGGTCTCACAGCAACTAATGACAGGTCCCAAAGTCATGACCTCAAGCTGAAGGCAAAAAAAATGCATCACCATACCATTCAACAAAAACATGGCCCCTACTGATTACCACATCAATGGCAACCCCCAAGCACACAACCTGCGGTGAGAGACCTGGGTACTCAGGTTGACAACAATCTCACGATTGACCATCATGTAGTGGCAGCGGTCAGAAAAGCCTTTAACCTGGTTCATCTCATAAGTAAAGGGATTGCATCCAGAAAAAAAGGAGGTTATTACCTCTCTATACTCCTCCCTCATTACACCAAGAATCAAGTATAATACCCCGTTTGGTATGTACCTCTCCAAACATCTGCACCAACTGGAAAGGCCACAGAAATACCTCACAAAGAGAATCCATGGCCTCCAACACCTGTCCCATGTGGACAGGCTCAAATCATTATCACTGTACTCTGTATCATACAGATTGCTCAGAGGTGATCTGTGTCTGGCCTACAAGGCAATCTTGGACCCTGCTCTACTCCACAAGTCTAACTCCTTGAGCATTACCCATTTGAAAGGCCTTAAACTAATATGTAACAACAAAACCTGTTAGTTCATAGGTTCATAAGTTGGTACTAGGCTATTGGCCCTAAGGCCTATGCAAGCCTAGCCATATCAATTCCCTGGAAAGTTTTTCCCACAAAATTTACTTCTCTGGACCCCTGTCTAGCAGGGCGACTGACATGATCCCTGGGGTGAATTTCCTATTTCCCATCCAATCATCAAGGTTTCCCTTGAAGAGAGCCAAAGAGGCGCTCTGCCCGACATGCATGGGCAGTCTACTCCAGAGTATGGGGAGTCCCTGAGTCAGGAACCTATCCCTCCAGAGAGGAGAGAGAGGTTTGTCTCACAGAGGCTACTCAGTCTCTGGACTAGACCTCCCACACACGTCAAACAGATCACCTCACTGACTCTCCTCAAGTGCAACCTTGGTGAGCAGATGGGAAACCACAAATTTGTCTCAGGGGTTCCACGTGTGTCCCTCATTGACAGGGGTGACAGGTACTATCCGAGGTTCCTTTTGGGGATAAACTCTTGGCTAGGCTTGTAAAAGCCCCAGGGCCATCAGCCCAGTAACCTCCTATAATCCTATGACTGTTGCAGCAAAGAATTTATAATGCATTTCAACAGATAAAAACACAATCTCTGCATGGGCTAAAATTCAGTATCCAAACAATCAGTAATCACTGAACTCACCCAGAAAAGCAATGTTGCACAATCAAGAAAGAGATGGCTAGCTTCTCAAAATAGCAATAAAATACCCACAATAACAGCAAGTTCTTAGAGTTGGAAAAGTAGTCTCTGCAGAGTTCACAGCTATGGTAGCATCCGTTAGACATATTAAAGCCATGTAACAGTTACCTGCACAGTAAGTTCCTGCTTCAAGTCGTGGGCAAATTTATGCTTAAAGGAAGGCAGTGTGAAGGGCTCCGTTAAATACAAATACTTGTGAGGGTGTGCATAATTAAACAGTGGGCACTTCCAGGGTGAATAACGAAAGAGGAGGGCGTGTTCATGTGAATAATGAGGAAATATGCGGTCTGGATGATGCACGACTTTTCAGAGGATTAAGCAAGCACGAGAGTACGTTTTTTGGTAACATGGCTTCCAGTGCCGAAAGTCACTCACTCGAAACTGCCACAGGAAAGAAAAATATAGCTAACTTTGTGGTTAAATAGGTTTTTGCATAGTGGAGTCATTGGATAGGGATGGAAAAAGGCATTCTGATGAAGGAATTATGTATTGCTTCCCATATGTGTCCTTTAAATAAAGCTTACAGATGTGTTACAGTCTGTAATAGAAAAAAATAAAAATCTACAGGCATCACATTATAAACCAGTTTTTCTCTCACAGTATCACAGATGTAATTTTAAAAATATCAGAAAAGCTTCATTTGAACTTAACCTTGTTATAAACAGATGTAGATTTCAATCTCAAAAATTCAATTTCTCTGCTTACAGACACCTTAACCACTGCTTTAAGCAGCTTTGGCTCCTTTTTTTCTTTCATTACACCATTCTCATAATTCAAAACCAGGCATGAGAAATACCAATCTTTCTTTATCTCCCATAAGTTTTCCCTTCTGCACTTGGTCACAATAAATTTATCCAGAAGTACAGAGCTATTTCTTATGTTAACAGCAATAATTCTCATTTGCATATTCGGGTGATTACCTCTTCTTCCTCATTCCTTCTATACATTTCCTGTTTTAGGAATCCAACACCTCCCAGAAGTACTGCATCAGAATCAGAACCACGTTTCAAAGGACTTCTGCCCTAGTGTTTCTGGATCCTCACTTGGGGAGGCTGGATTTTCCTCAAGCACCTCTTATATCATACAACAGGACCCTGACATGGTTACAAATTGTACACCCCAGTCTTACAGAATGAAACTCACAGCACAAAACTTCCTTACCTGCAGAATTATCCATGCATGCAATGCTACCTCTCCTAAAAGGTTAATGCTCTGCATACTTTGGCTTCTCCTCCTAAAACAGGATAAACAATTAGACTACTTCTGTGCATGAGATTGCCTATAGAAGTTTCTATTTACTACAGACATATTTGTTAACTTGTTATCCTGTTTTTTGCAAAGACAGGACGTTATTGGTCCTCACACACTGTTGTACTGAAACACAATTCTGATAACAGATTTGATTTTCAGCATGCATTTTCCAATAAAACATCACCATACAATAACATGACATGGTATATTGTGCTTATGGCACTATAAAATAATATGACATAGTAAACTGTGCTTACAGCACAAGTGTATAATATGGACGCACTACTTTAGTGACTGTACTGTAAAAGTTAGGCTTGTATACTCTCTGTATATTATTGTTGATCTTTTTCATTTATGATAAACTATGTACCTACTTTCTTAAAATGTGTATAAATCTATAGGTTAACTGTGTAGCTTTTCCTCCCGGGCATCCGCTGAAAAAGGGCAACAGCTCAGTCGGACTAACCCGGTCAACAAAATGCACAACAAATAAACTGCATGAATTCTCCTAGGCCATTAGATAAAATTTCAAATAAGCTAAAAATACAAGGATTTATATAAACTTCTACTACATAAACAGCTCTACAAAGTTACAACAAAATAATTTAGCAAAAAAGTACAGTTTAGGTAAGAAGGACTATTTATTACTGAATAGTATAAGACAACCGTGCCCCAGAAATCTTCCAGGGAACAACTTCAAGATTGCAATAACTTTAGTCAGTGAAGTACAGCAGACTTTTGCAGCTGTAGTTAGTTCACTTTCTATTTCTCATGGGTGTAAAGATCAATTTCCAGATTAACAGAGAATCAATTATTTCAGAGGACAGTGAATCAATGTTAGCTGTTTTGATCAGGACAGACATACTGGCACACAGCTTATAACAACAATGACAAATAAATGTAAATGCAAACTTAAGAACTTCAGTTCTCTAACTGAACTCTGGAAATGTCTTAACCTAAGCTAAAATATTTAGTATTAATGAAAGTAATGAAGCTGTACACCTATCAGCAACTGCATAGTAAAACTGTAGTAACAATAATAATAATTAAAGACAGCCTTGTTGAAATACAACTGTAGATCTAGTGAAGTACATCTTTCATAAAAATGCTAAACAGATTGAGATTGTACCCTAGATATAGCTAGCAAGAATACTAAAATGGCAGCTGGGAGAGCTACACTGTAAGATACAGCTAAGAAATTAATCTATTTTATGCATAGGTTCACAGGTGTGTACTAGGTAAATGGCCCTGGAGCCTTAACAAGCCTAGCCCAAAAAAAGTGCCCTGGCATCGTGCCACCCAACAATAGTTCCCAGTGCCTCCATCTAGTAGAGCCACTGGAGTGATCCCCGGGTTGAACTTTGTTACCCATCCACCCATCAAGATTTCTCTTGTAGAGGGCCAGTGAGGCACTCTGCTAGACATGAATAGGAAGTCTACTCCAGAGTATGGGCAGTCTCTGGGTTATGAACCTGTCCCTCCAGCAAGTTCTGTTGATTGTGCTAATGAGGTTGAGCTCTCTGGAGTGTGTAGTGTGGAGGGATTGGGATTTCTCATCTACAATCTGCAGAACTAAATCACATATTCATTTGGGACCAACTTTAATCCTAATCCTCTTTAGTCTTAACAAAGCTAATTTTAATTAAGAAATGAGTAATCATATTTAAACTAAAATTAAAACTTCATGCTGAGTTTATCAGGCTATAATATACCTTAACAAACAGATGAATTAACTAGTAGAGGCTTAGTATTTGAGATTCTTTTTGTAATGTTGCACTGTAGTTACCAAAACCATCTTCTTGACTTTCCACACACAAGCATCCAGTCTCTGGCTTCAGTTCCCATCCTATGTCAGTACCGCCCTCCTACCTACAACTTCCTTACAGCTGCACTGTGGTATTTCTCACTGTCCCTGCCATCTAATTCGCTGTAACTCACAAAACAAACACACACACACAAACACACACACACACACACGCACACACGCACACACGCACACACGCACACACACACACACACACACACACACACACACACACACACACACACACACACACACACACACACACACACACACACACACACACACACACACTCACACACAACATGGCTTCTTAAAACTAGAAAAAGAAAACATATGCTTTACATGAGGGCTTTTCTACCCACATTTTCTAACATGGGGCTTTCACCCTGATAATGCCATGTCCACATAACTTTGACCACAGTGAAGCATCCAATCCTCTACCATAGTTGACAAAACACATGTGGACTACAGCAGAGGTTCATAAACCTTAAATTTAAAAAATCTAAGCTTTGCACTATACGGATCAGCTTTAGAGACCTCCAAGGCAGAAATGCGCTCGACCAACCACAACACAACACTAATCATGAGGCACATAACTCTCCTAAACAGGGTGCCACTCAACCAAAGCCCCTAAGGCAAAACAGCATGCCCAACACACTAGTCATAGGGGACTCGATAGTGAGGCACACTGATGTCCCACTCACTATGTTGAATAAGGTGAAAGTAAGCTGCCTGTTAGGTGCCAGCATCTGCCACATAATGCATGCACTCAGTTCCCTCAACAACAGGTACAAATATGACTCTTTCATTGTACATGTGGGTGTGTGAAAGACCTGAGATGTACCTCCCTGGACTACATGAAAAGAGACATGGAGGAGCTCTCGGATTATGTAGCCAAGACGGGTATGACCCTAGCCATGAGCAGCATCCTACCATCACCCAGAATGATACCACAGTACAAGCAGAAAATGGTTGATTTCAACAACTGGCTAAGTTTCTGATGTCATTCAAAGGGGATCCAGTATCTGTCTGCCTGGAATGACATGATTGACAGAACTTGATGTTTTGCCAGAGATGGCCTGCATCTATACCACCTGGGCCTCCAGATACTGGCCAAGACTCATGCTACCCCATAGTGCCTTTTTTAGGCAGTGTTCCAAAGACAAAATTACCACTGTAACTACAAACAAATGCAATCTGAGGGTCATGCTGCTCAATGCTAGAAGTCTAAATCTCAAAATGCACTCACTCGAAATACTCCTTAAAATGGAGAACATCGACATTTGTGCTGTAACAGAGACCTGGTTCAAGGCAGCAGAAAACACCCCTGCACTACCAGGCTATAACTCATTCCACACCTTTCAGCCCCAGAACTTGGACTGAAGCTCCAAAGGCACTGGTGTTTCCATACCTATAAAGGATGTGCATGCCTCCAGACTGGTAGCTCAACATAATGCATCAGAGATGCGTCAGGTGCAACTAACATTTGGTAAGACAGCGATTCAGGTCATAGCCTGCTATAGGTCTCCAACCATGTCCCAAAGACTCACACTCCTAAGCACTTTGGAGAATATTAGGGTCCAACCTAACACTCTCATACTGGGCTACTTCAACTGCCCCTTAATTAACTGGGAAAACTACTCATGTACCAATACACTTGCCCAATGTTTCATGGGATTCATTACTTCCAATGCCCTGGACCAACTCGTCCTTACCCCCACTACAGGTAGCAACATCCTTGACCTGGTCATTTCTAATATGGGCAACTGTTGCTCTATACTAACAGTCAACTCCTCCCTGGTTAGATCTAACCACAAACTAATCACCTTGGAAAGCCACATCCCCCCACCCCCACCCCCCCCACCCTGCAAAGGTAACCACCATAAAAAACTTCTCCAAAGCTAACTTTGGGCTCCTAAAAACAGAGGTAGCTAACTTCACTGCACCCATGCAAATGGAGAATAGTTGCATGACTGCCGAATCATACACAAATGCACTGTATGAACACGTACACAAATGCATGGATCTCACCACACTCAATAGAACCAAGACGCTTTCCTCCAAAAAAAAAGAAGCCAATCTGGTGGTCCACTGCCATAAACAAACTCTACAACAGAAGGAGGAAACTGATGCGGAATAAAGTGAAGCACCAAGACTGGAAAAACTCCCTTATCAGCCTCAACATAAAGTTGAGATCCCTCATCAAATCCTCTAAAGCTAGCTATGAAAACAGAATTGCAGCAGATAGTAAAGACAACCACAAGACCTTCTATAGTTATGTAAAGAATCTCCACGGCAATACCCAGATTTGCTCTGAGCTACTGCAGAATGGTACCTCATAAACTGAGCCAACAGATATCGCCAATATACTGGCCGACAGATTCAGTGCCAGCTTTATCCCTCTCTCCCCCCAAAGGACCAATCACAATACCAGTAGATTGCCAGGCACCCAGTAATATTGCTGCACAGGTTAAACAGCACTGTTTAAGGCCAAGAATACAGCTTCTATGGGACCTGACAATATCCCTGGGTGTGTTCTACATGAACTACAGAGTGAAATGGTACCTCACTTGTGTGCCCTGTTCAATCACAGCCTCACCTCAGGCTTTATCCCTATAGAATGGCACACTGCTAGTGTCATCCCTCTCCACAAAGGAGGAGAGACTACAGACCCTGGGAACTATCGCCCCATTAGCCTGATAAGTCTGATATGCAAAACTATGGAAGGCATCATCATAGTTTCATAGTTTCATAGTTTAGTACTAAGCTATCTGCCCTAGGGCATTTATAAGCCTAGCCATAGTGTATGTGGCTTTTGCCACCCCATGTAATGGTACAAAAGTATACAGAATAGATTTAGTTTACTGTGCCTCTGTCTAGTAGTGACACAGAGATGACCCCCGGGGTAAACCTATGATCTCCCATCCACTCATCAAGATTTCTCTTGAAGAGAGTCAGTGAGGGGCTCTGCCTAACATGAACTGGGATTCTGTTCCAGAGTGTGGGAAGCCTCTGAGTTATGAATCTGTCAATCCAGCATGTCCTACTCATATTTGTGCTGAGGTTTAGATATTTAGCTCTCGTG
The DNA here is from genome assembly GCF_019279795.1 of Protopterus annectens. Classification (NCBI taxonomy): domain Eukaryota; kingdom Metazoa; phylum Chordata; order Ceratodontiformes; family Protopteridae; genus Protopterus; species Protopterus annectens. Next base: position 701,051,050 of record NC_056733.1, on the reverse strand, counting down.
GTTCTGATGGATTTGGATTTTTTCAGATGGAGCATGTCCATCAATTCCGGATTGGACATGGCCTTGTACATAAGGCACAGATCACCTCTGAGTAGGTGGTATGCTACTGAATAGAGCTGGAGTTTCTTTAGTCTGGCAGCATATGACATATGTTGGAGACCCTTGATCCTCTTGGTGAGGTACTTTTGGGGTCTCTCCAGCTGCTGCAGGTGCCGGGTGAGGTACATACCAAATGGGGCGTTGTACTCAATCATGGGTCTGATAAGGGAGGAGTATAGGGGTACAATGACCTCCTTTGATCTGAATGTGAATCCCTTCATGATAAGGTGGGCAAGGTAGAAGGTCTTTCTATCCACTTTGGCAAAGTGGGTGTCAAATGAGAGGTCACTGTCAACTTGGGTCCCTAGGTCTCTGATTACTTTTTCCGTACTCAATGGGTTACTGCCTATGTGATAATTTGTGGGTACTTTGTTTTTCCTAAAGGGGATGACTATACATTTTTTGGCATTTAGTTTAAGGCCATGACTCCGGCACCAGTTGTCCGTTTCAGTAAGGCCTTTCTGTAGGATGCATGTGTCAGCTGGTGTATCGACTATGGCGCCTAGTTTGCAGTCATCTGCGAACTTTGTCAGCCACAACCATCCCGTGTTTGCTTTCACATCTGAGAAATAAATGCCGAACAAGAGGGGTCCCAAGACAGAGCCCTGTGGGACACCACTTGTGACTGGCTTTGAATCTGACATTGCTCCAGCGATTTTGACTTTGTGGGTTCTGTCCTTTAGCCAGTTTTCAACCCATCTTGTGACATATGGGTTTAAATTTAAGCTGTTGAGCTTGTCTATGATGCCTGAGTGGGGTATTGTGTCGAAGGCTTTAGCCAAATCCAGGTAGGCTGTATGGACTGCTTTGCCCTCATCAATGGCTCTAGTCACTGTTTCAAAAAACTCAACCAGGTTTAAAAGGCAGGATCTGCCCTTTACAAAGCCGAACTGGGTAGGATCAAGTGTCTGTAGGTCCCCTATGTCTCTGTTTATGAGTTCCATAATGATTCTTTCCATAGCCTTGCAGACCAGGCTGGTCAAGCTTATGGGGCGGTAGTTTCCAGGGTCCGTAGAGGTGCCTCCCTTGTGGAGTGAGACCACTGTTGCTGTAAGCCAGTGTTCAGGTACATATCCTGTAGTAAGGCTAAGGTTAAACAGCATTCTTATATGCAGGTTTAGCTCCTCTTGGAGTTCACATAGCACGCAACCTGGGACACCATCAGGTCCAATTGATGCTGTGCTTTTAGCTTTGCTGAGAGCGGCTCTCACTTGGACATCTGAGATGACAGGGAGGTTACATTCAGCTGGGATAAATATTTCTTCTTTTGGGGGTGAGGGAGGGGAGAAATTTGCACTGAACCTATCTGCCAGTATGTTGGCAATATATGTGGGTTCAGTGTATTTTTTGTCATTATGAACTAACTCTGAGCATATCTGAGGGTTTCCGCCCAGGTTTCTAACATAGTTGAAGAAGGCCTTATAGTTATCTTTAGTGCCCTTAGCGATTTTTCTCTCAAAGTTGGCCTTGGATACTTTTATGAGAGAATGTAGTTTTTTGCTAGTGCTAGTCAGAGATGCCTTCCCTTTATGGGATTTTGCTCTGTCTTGCAGTAGCTTCCTTCTTTTGTTATACAGTTTGTTTATGGCTGGGGTCCACCAGACAGGATGCCTGCCCTTGGTGGAGAGGGTCTTGGTTTTATTTGGGATTGCATGATCCATGCATTCTTGGAGATGTCCGCAGAAAGCATTTATGAAGGATTCAGCATTGTGGGATGTGGTTTCCACTGGCCCAGGGGGCTTAAAGGATAACATCTCAGTCTTAAGAAGTGCAAAGTCGGCTTTTGAGAAGTTTCTCACTGTAGTCTTTTGTGCTGGGGGTGGAGGTGGGATATGAATATCCAAGGTGATTAGTTTGTGGTCCAATCTCACTAGTGAGGGGTATACTTCCGGTGTGGAGCATTTTGTCCCCATGTTTGTGATGATCAGGTCCAGTATATTATCTCCCCTTGTGGGAGAGGTGACTAGCTGTTCCATTGCATTTGAGTTAATGAATTTCAGGAACCTTTGGGCTAGGGTGTTGGGGCTAGAATAATGCACCCAATCTATGTTAGGGTAGTTGAAGTCTTCCAATATGATGGTATTTGGTGAGACATTCATATCCTCCATGTCTTCAGGAAGGCTGAATGGGGTTCCTGAGATTGGGAGGGTGGTCTGTAGCATGCTACCAGTTGTATAGCAGTTTTGCCTATGGTTAGTTGCATCTGGATGGTCTCCGATGCTTCATGTGTTGCCACTAACCTGGAGGTGTGGGTGTCCTTGATGAATATGGACACTCCCCCCTCCCTTTGTAGTTCGGCCCGAGTTCTGGGGCTGAAATGCATGATACGAGGTATAGCCTGGTAGAGCTGGGGTGCTCTCAGGAGCCTTGAACCAGGTTTCAGTTACTGCACAGACATCGATGCTCTCCATACTGAGGAGTGCTTCGAGAGCCTGCATCTTGAGATTTAGACTTCTGGCGTTGAGCAGCATTACCCTTAGTTTTTTTCCATTTTTGTTTTCTAAGGAGGTGGGTCTGTCTTTTGAGCCTTGCCTAAAAAAGGCACTATGGGGGTGGCAAGAGCCTTAGCCAATATCCGGAAGCCCAGTGGTGACAGGTGCAAGCCATCCTCATGCAGCGTGGCTTGTCCAGCATGTCATCCCAAGCAGACAGACATTGGATCTCCCTAGAATGACACCAGTAATTGAGCCAATTATTAAAGCTGATCATCTTGTCTTTGTATTGTGGCATCATTCTTGGTGAGGGCAAGTTGCTGCTCAGGGTCAGGGTCATACCAGCCTGGGCTACATAATCAGAGAGCTTCTCTATGTCTCTTTTCATGTAGTCCAGGGAGGTACATCTCAGGTTATCATGGACCTAATAAACAAGGATACAGGTAATCTCCAAACTCTGGATCCCACACAGTTTGGTTTTGTGAAGGGTAAGTCATGCCTGCTCAATTTGGTGGACTTCTTTGAGTGAGTCACCAGAGCTGTGGATGAAGGTAAGGAGGTTCATACAGTCTACCTTGATATGGCCAAGGCCAAGGCCTTTGATACCATTCCCGACTCAGGAATCATAGAAAAACTCAGTAAAGCTAGGCATCAACCCCTATATCACTAGGTGGGTTGCAAACTGGCTCACAGATAGAACCCACAGTGTGAAAGTAGCTGGCTCCAAGTCAAACAGCCGACCAGTCATGAGTGGAATCCCACAGGGTTCAGTCCTGGGTCCTCTCCCGTTTGCTATCTACTTCTCTGAAGTCCACGCCAACACAAAGGGACTCTGGCTGACAAAGTTCAGACGATTGCAAGTTGGGAGCTATTAAGTCCCCAAGTGATGTTGACATCCTACATGTATATTTCTTTTCTGTCTAGCAGGACACACACAGTTGATATATTTTTAATAGAAGCAACGTTACAAATACATTTTCAACACAAGCATCTGTACAAATCAGTTTGATATACAAATGACATAATTCTAAACTCCTGCTAGCTATGCTGACATATGCTACATATCCACTGCCCTCTTCTCCTGGCATAGGTGGCAATGCCTCACATCATCACACACCAATATGTCAACAAAGGTGCTTCAACAAAGTATTAGTTTAAGGGTGTGCACACTTATGCAACTAGCTTATTGTACGTTTTTTACTTTTTTATGTATTTTTCTCCTAAGAGGTTTGTTTTTCAATTGAATTGTACAGGTTATAGGTCACATTAAAGATGGGAAAAGTTTTGAAATTATTTATTGTGGTCTCATTTTTTATATCACAAAAACCTGAGATATATATATATATATATATATATATATATATATATATATATATATATATATATATATATATATAAATAAGAGAGGGGGGAGATATAGATATACATCTGTATACACACACACACACACACACACACACACACACACACACACACACACACACACACACACTTCCATTACAGTCTTTTAAAAATAGGCACTGTTCAACTGGACCTTCCCTTATATTAGAACACAAAAAGTAAATAAATATTTAGGGACACTGAGTTTCCTTTTTTTGTGAAATATACCAATAATTCCTAAAATTTGGACTACCTGAAAAACATGGAATTTTCATGGAATTTAGCATTTTGGACCAAAGCACTCCCTTAGCACAAGCTGTATTTATGTTCACATTTACTGCTCTCCTCTTCCTGCAGATTTTTTCACTTCATTCAATTTTATTACCACAAACCCCTTCTATATACCTCTGATCGTATATCTTAAGTTTATTCTGTGCTGGTTTACTGAGCCCATCCTAGATGTGCATTTCCTTTTCAAAATGTTTTGCCTCACAAGAGTGATTTTTGGTTTCTCTACATCACTTCTCTACAATTGCAAATATTGCATAGATGTTTTTGAAACTTTGTGTGTACTCCTGAATGTATAATTCTTTTTTATGTGTATGTAACTGACATGTATTTTTAAGTTTTTGTATCTGATGTATAATTTTATCTCACTGTGGAGCTTTTCTCCCGAGGCCTCTGCTAAAAATGAGCCACTAGCTCAGCCAGACAAACCTAGTCAACAAATGTAAAATAAATAAAAAAAATATATCTGTGCATCAATTACCATCCCTGCGTGCGCAAGGTATTTTTGTCATCCGTCCCATGTTCTAGCTTTATTTTTCACCCCTTCCTAGTTTCTTGGCTGTGTTATATTCACCCCTTCCTACAAATTCCATATAATTTTCATAAGTTTATTGTTCTTGGTTTGCAGGCTGCATTGCATAATCTGCATGCCATAGATAAAACGCAACTTTATATCAAGTTTACAGAAAACTGTAGCTGACATTTGCCTTGTATCTCTGACTTCTCTTTGTAGTTAATTAACAGTAAAGTAAATAAAACTTTGAACTCTCAGTATAAGCACACCACCCCTCTTCATTAATCAATAATCCATTCCTGGTGAAAGAGATACACATGCCCACACACATCATTGGTAGTAAACTGGACTTAAGCTACTTAAACAACAGCCTCATCAAAAATAAAAAATACTTCATAGCCTTTCTGCAGAGGCTGTTTCATGCCCTGATACCTAACGTGATGGGTTGAGTAACACAAGTTTTCCAGTTTCAGCTCTCATCTGAGGAATATGGCCCCATTTATTCACATGCAAACCCTCTTCTGATATTTTTGCACCTAAATTCCACATTGTTTAAAATTTTAATCCATGAGTTTACAGCTATCTGTAGTCCCGAGTTATGTGGAAATATTTATAACACAAGTACACAGACTCAGAACATGTTCAGGGATTACAATAGTAATTTCAGTAGTAGTCCTCCATTTCAATTATATGTGGAGCAATATTTTTATTACATTTTACTGATTTTGTACAAAAACTGTATTTTTAAATTAATATGTTAATGTGTTTCTTCTGTTTTCCTTAATTACCACTAAAATCATAGGCTTGTTCTACCTTCCACACAGACCATGGATCATTTATCCTTCCTAGTTACCTGGCAGTCACTGTGGGGTCATCTAAATGACTGCATAATTTAAGCGTGAAACGTGACATATTGCACCCAGAAAACACACTACCCATAAACTGGGAGAATGGAACAAAATCATCCGCATTTCTAAGACAGGGAACCTTAATATGGGAGGACAGCACTTGTGTGACTTATGAAGGCAAAGTAAATTATCAATGGAAACATTTGCTGTCAAAGAATGAAAGTTCCCAGAAGAAGAAAGGTTATTAGAGTACATTTAACAAGTTTCAACTAAAGATGATTTACAGGAGTGTGTCAAACATTTTTCATACCCAGGTATACAACATGCTGTATAACCAGGAGATGGTAGACAGGATCCTGATACTTACAGCAGGAGAAAGTGTGAGGAACACAGGGAGCAGGTGTGAGGAGCAGAGGGAGCAGGTGCAACAGGTGTGAAGGACAGAGGGAGCAGGTGTAAGGGATGGAGGGAGCAGGTGTGAGGGATGAAGAGAACAGGTGTGAGGGGCAGAGGGAGCAGGTGTAACAGGTGTGAGGGATGGAGCGAGCAGGTGTGAGGGATGGCGGGAACAGGTGTGAGGGATGGAGGGAGCAGGTGGGAGGAGCAGAGGGAGTAGGTGTGAGGGATGGAGGGAGCAGGTGTGAGGAGCAGAGGGGGCAGGTGTGAGGGATGAAGAGAGCAGGTGTGAGGAGCAGAGGGAGCAGGTTTGAGGGATGGAGGGAGCAAGTGTGAGGGATGGAGGGAACAGGCATGAGAGATGGAAGGAGCAGGTGTGAGGGATGAAGAGAACAGGTGTGAGGGGCAGAGGGAGCAGGTGTGAGGGATGGAGGGAGCAGGTGTGAGGGATGGAGGGAAGAGGTGTAAGGGATGGAGGAAGCAGGTGTGAGGGATGAATAGAACAGGTATGAGGGGCAAAAGGAGCAGGTGTGAGGGATGGAGGGAGCAGGTGTGAGGGATGGAGGGAACAGGTGTGAGGGATGGAGGGAGCAGGTGTGAGGGATGAAGAGAACAGGTGTGAGGTGCAGAGGGAGCAGGTGTGATTGACAGCGAGAGCAGGTGTGAGGTGCAGAGGGAGCAGGTGTGAGGCATGGAGGGAACAGGTGTGAGGGATGGTGGGAGCAGGCGGGATGGGCAGAAGGAGCAGGTGTGAGGGGCAGAGGGAGCAGGTGTAACAGGTGTGAGAGATGGAGGGAACAGGTGTGATGGGCAGAAGGAACAGGTGTGAGGGACAGATGGAGCAGGTGTGAGTGATGGAGGGAACAGGTGTGAGGGACTGAGGGACTAGGTGTGAGGGGTAGAGGGACCAGATGTGAGGGACAGGGGGAACAGGTGTGAGGGATAGATGAACTAGGTGTTATTGATGGAGGGAGCAGGTGTGAGGGCAGATGGATGTGGTGCCACTGGATAACAAGGTTAGAAGCGCAGCAATAAGCACATTATACCAGTTTCTGCAGGACTCTCCTTGTACAGATGACATACGTGTTGCTGAAACATCCAGATAATGTATATATGACTCTGCATGACCCAGGCATGTGCTAGTGTGGGAAACCCTAGAGAGAGAGAGAGAGAGAGAAAGAGAGAGGCCATGTTTGTGATGCAAAAAGATAGAGCCCTGACAATAACTCGGCCAACATAAATTGTTTTAGTGACCCGAGCACTAATGGATCTCAGCCAAGAAGGGGTGAAAGTGACAGACCAGTAATGGTTACCAGTCTCAGGGAAATGGTGTTGAATTCACTACATTATAGGCAGCATCCTCTGGGACAGGACCTAGAAGTGCACAGGAGCCCAACAGTATGACTCAAACAAACAGAGCACACAGTGAAGCTGAGTGCTGAATATGTGATGTAACATGAGGTAATTCAGCATTTAACATGATATCAAAGAGATGCCAAGAATGAGAAGCAGAGAATCCAGGAAATCCAGGTACCAGTGCGTGGCATAGATTAAATAGTAAGCACAAGTGTGATCAGAGACCACAGAAGTGATGTCAAGTTCAGAATCTGAAAAAAAATCAGGACTGAAAGTTTATTAAACAGGCCTTTAGAGAGGTCTGAATAATCAAATGATACAGTAAAGCTGCACCTGGATTTTCCTGACCAGGCCTGCAGGAACAGTGCTTGTTTAGTTATACAATCAGTGACCTCTCCTAAGCCAAGACAAGGTAGTGAGTGACTGTCATTGATCTGAATTGCCAATATGTAAAAAAAAAAAAAATCAAATTCCTGTGAAGAGGCGGACCACTTACTATGCAAGTATCCAAGATTCCTGTGAACCAGCACGCAATGGGCATGCTGCTGGATTCAATGAGGGGGAGACGGACAACATTCACAGGATTGCAGGCATTAACTCTGACATTTAAAGCACATGAAGTGGTAAAAACATTCCACATGATGGCTGGGAATGAATATTTTTATTTTAGCGACACCTGTTCATTTACAATTACATGACAACTGCTATTATTTTCATATCCACTTCTTTATTTTAAGACAGAGTAAGTAAAAATGTATCTGAAATGAGGTAGTGGCAGTAACATAAACCAAACCATTGTGTGCAAATGCATGTCATTTTGTCTCGTTGAGCTCTGAGAGTGGGGTTAATTCTTATGGGAAGTAAGGTTGTTCCAAACGGAAATAGAAATGTTTTATTTTTTCATAGGTTTTGGTAAGGTACTTCAACTAGACAAAAATAGCAGTATCAGATCTCTATCTGGACATGGAGGAGGCAAGAAGTCAACTTTTATTGTAACTAATTAAAAGAGGAAACACCTGGATGAAAGCTTTACTGGCAAGACAAATTTCCCAGTACAGAACATGAAATTGCTAAAAAAAAAGAATGAAAAACATTTTGGAACACTCCATACCTAGCAGCTAAGACTACCGGACATAAACAAATCCAAATTTCACCAGGGCCTTGTTGTATTTATCCAGTGTTGTTCTATAGAACTATTGTTTGTTCTTTCATTACTATGGCATCTGCACTGGTTCATAGGTTAGTACTAGGCTAACTGCACTTGGGCATTTTAAGCCTAGCCAATCACCCCATGTGAGAATTAAACCCTGCATCTTGCGTTCAGAAAGTAAGCACCTTAACCATTAAGCCAACCTCCCACCTCTTATACATATGAGGGTTTATTCTGAACTCTGAGCTAATACTTTGTCCAATGGGATATTCAGTACTATGCTTAGGATGCTATCCTAGTAACTTTAATTTATTTTAACATTTCAGCTTTTTGACAACAATTTTCCAGACCTGAGGCATCAGTGTGAAATTTTAACATTGATACGTTTAACTGCTAAGTAGGATGCAAATCGCCACACAACACATGTGGACACATGCTCTCTAATGCCTCCCCAGAGTGCAGTTTATAATAGTGACTTCCCATTCCCCTTTCATTTGCTTAAGTTCCTGTTCAGAGTTTGCTTGTAGTGCCACATTATCTGCATACAGAAACTTTTGTTGATCTGAACTCCCTGACCTATTTGCTAATGTAATACGTCACCAATATGAAGAGCAGTGGCATCAGAGCTAAACCCTGATGCACCCCCTCTCCCAATGAGAACCCCTCTGTGAGTTTGAACATTATTTGTACTTATGCCATTGATTCCTTCTAAGTAGCCTGCACTAATTCTAGCAGTATTTCTGTGACTTTAAACCACTCCAGGGCTGCCCAAATCAGCTTTCTTGGGACCTTGGCATGTGCTTTATCCAAGTCTAAGAATGTCTGGTTGATTTTTTCATCATTCTAGCTTCTTCTCTGCTATCTGTCTGACTGCAAACCGGGCTGGTTGTTCTGCATCCTGATCTGAATCTGAATTGCTCATCTTCCGACATATTTTCTATTATTATATTTATTCATTTATCAGTTGCCCTCCCCAGATGATTCCAGCAGTGGGACAGGAGTTTGATATCTCTATAATGCCAAAGTTATGACTGTCCCATTTGTTCTCAAACACTGGTACTAGAATGTTTATTCTCCAAGCATCTAGCATATGCCTTTCTCTCCACACTTCTGTGAGTACTGAGTGGAACCATTTCTCCCCTAACTCACCCAACATCTTGATCATATCTGCTGTGACCTCATTTCAGCCTGCAGCTTTCCCTTGTGTTTATTTTTCTTGTGTTGTGCTTACTTCTTCTAAGGTGAGCTCTTCTTTCCCTTTGCTCTTAGACTGTGTCTGGATCGTGACAACTTATGTGAGAGTTTCTAAATTCTGAAGCAGTTGGAAGTATTCCGTTCATATGCTTTTGATATCCTCTGGACTGGTGATTAGGTTGTTGCTTGCATCCATCATGAAGGCTGTCGAATGACTATGTTTTTATCTCGCTTTCTTTGCCTTTAAACCTGATAGTGTTTCTTTGTGCTGTCTGCTGAGACACTTTCCAGAAGTTGGTAGAGTATCTCTGATGGCTTGTTCTTTGCTATTACGACTACTGTCTTAGTCAAGCAGTAATACTTCTTAGCTTGATCCATTTTTTTCTATTTCACACTTTTTCCTGTATGCCTTTCTCTCTTGGTAATTTCTGGGGCTTCCCATCTTTATGGATAAAGTTAATAAGTGAATGAAGTTGCAGACGTACTCAGCTAAACCTTCATCTTCATTTATTCACTAACTTCATTCATAAATTACTTACTATGAACAGCCTTTGTGAATGAATTTTTTTAATGAATGAATAAATTAAGTAGATATAGCTGTAGACGTTGCACAGTCAAAGTTACAGCCATGACCCACTCTGTCAGAATATGATAATATTGCTTCAGTGAAGTACTACACATGAGGACAGTAAGCCCTGCCGAGAGTAACTGAACAGTGTACGAGTTTCTCCATCACTGCCTCTGAAAAATGAAAGTTCATTGTGTGGTTAACAGCCTGCTAAGTTTACAAAACAGGTGAGCTGTAAACCATTAGGAATTAATAATGCATGAATAAATTATCTTAGTTCATGTGTTTTGAATGTTTCTCTGTAGGTGTCTTCTCCAGAATTTTAGGATTAGTCCCTAATTCCAGCTGTCATAACTTACTCGTCACTTGCTGAGATGCGAGCCCTGTTATACTGTTTGTTAAATTTAATGCTGCTTTAGTGATATAAATATGCAATAATGGAAACAGGCATCTTTCAAAAACAGAAGAAAAACAAACTGGCTCTTAGTTCTTGAAAAACATTGAAGAACTAGTTATGAAACCAAATACAACAAATTCTCAAAAACATTTTCGTTGGACTGATTAAAATAGTTTTATGAATGTATATACTGAATGGTAGCTGCCTTAGAGGGCAAGTTATTTGACACATTTTTAGATAAATGCATGCTCATTTATTTTAAACAGTCTGATGGAGTTATATATAAGTTGGGGGGTATTGGAAGTCAAGCCCCCCAACAAGGTACTTGCAGGGGCCAAGCACCCCTGTAAAACAGATTTTTTATAATTTCTTAGGCAATTTCAAGTTAATTTCATGATTAAAAAAATCAGTGTGCTGTAGTACACTTCAGTGTGTAAAGTACTACACAGCTACTGGGAATGCCTGCAGCCTGGGTGATTATAGTACTCACTGTGTATAATACACTCTTGTGTGACATTTCTAAAACAGGCATTCCATTGTATGCTGGCATTCAGTATCAAATCCATGTGTATGAATTGCAGTACAGAAATTTGGCATACTAAACATACAAAATCCTTGTATATTTTCTTTATGAATACTTGAGCCCATTATGAATTCCTGCTTCATCTTTGATCATATATCACAGACGTTTCACTATATTTAACATCCATTTCCAGCCAACCCTACAATCTTTTGCAGGGTAATGATTTTTTTTCAGAAAACAGAGTGTAAGAACATTTTTTGTCTTGTCTTGCCATTTATTAAAAGATGGCTTTTATTATGATTTTTTCTTCTTTTTGTAAATAGCTTCTAATAGAGGGTGAAACTTAATGAAAGACGGTATCTAAATGAATAAACAAAGTAGTCATACTGATGGTACAAATCACCCATATATCCATGATCTTTCTTCAAAATGTAAACACTTTTCAGATACTGCAGGGATGTGATCTTCCCATGTTAGGTATCTGAAACTTAAACAGTGACCTTTGTATTGACTTATTAAAGCTCAGTCCCTACATAAATAAAAAAAAATAGTTGAGAAATGTATATTGTTTTCCTACTACAGTCTTGGAAACAATTCCTTATTGATTAAATCCCACCATTACATCAGAAATCCTTGCTTATTTCACCTCCACTCACACATATTCATTCATAGCTGCCCTCTAGAGATTGTCATCTATGCAGTTCTTTAAATCGCTTACATGTCATGGCACTTAAGACCCAGCCTTTAATAAGAGGCATTGTGCTCTTTTCAAGAAATTCACCTTTGTTGTATTTTGGTACATAACTCAACTCTCTGCCATATTTTTGGCCACAAATTTCAATAATTAGTAACACAAAATTGCGTATGTCTCTTTCAAAATACAGTTCAGCTGTTGTATAAACTTGCTGCTGAGGAGAGAGCAGAACATTTTCTTCAGTCCTGATGATGTTAGGAAGAATGCAATAAAAAATGTGGTGTCAAAATAGTGAAAAATTGTTATGGCTGTATCCTGAAAATATCAGATACAGCTTTGTAAATTTGATATAATAACTTATTTAACATTTGTTTACCAGGAAAGTCCAACTGGGGCAGCTGAGTTCTTGGGAGAAACAGCCCAGAGTCAGGAAACTGGAGCACCTAGAGGGAACCAATGCAAATGGAGGGAGGACATGCAGACTCTGCACAGCAGGCACTCTAGCCAAGAACTGAACCAGAGAACCTCTTGCTGGTGAGGCGACAATGCTAATTGTTACATCACTGCGCCATCCTCAAAATATAAGTTCTTTGAATTGCCTTTTACTAGCACTTGCCAATCAGGATTAGCCAAAGGCCATGCTGAAAAATACAGATTTTTGGCTTTAAATTTATATCAGTGTAGACAGGGGCAGAGCACAACATATGTATGTGTGTGTATGTGGGGGGGGGGGGCTGGGGATGGGGGGCAGGTCTCTTCCCTACAACCTCTTATTTAACAACTGTGAGGCTAGAGCACCAAAAACTATGTCTTATGCTGGGGGTTACACAATATGTAGGTGAGAGCTGATGACATTCAGATCCAGATCTCCAGCTTCACAGCCCACCATGCTGATAGCAATTAAAAAGAATTGTTCAACCTTAATGCTGAAGTTTAACAAAGGCATTCAGTCACATTCCCACTGCCAGATAGATCACAGCACCTTTGGTTAAGACTGGGAAGCTTAAGTGGTAGGTAACCTCTAAATGACAACTTATCTCAATGTTCTGTAATGACAGAGTTACATACATTAGGCAGTGGAGTAACTAATTTGTAAATGATAACTTATCCCAATGTTCGGTAATGACAGAATTACATATATTAGTTAGAGGGGTAACTAATCTGTATGTGACAATATATTCCAATGTTTGTCAATGATACAGTTAGATATTTTAGCTAAAGGGATAACTAATATGACACAGTTAGATATATTAGCTAGAGGGGTAACTAATATGTAAATGACAAAGTATCCCAAAGTTTGGCAATGATAAAGTTAGATATATTAGCTAGAGAGGTGCAGGGACAAAGGGCCCCATGTAAAAATATCCTTCATGATTTACCCATGCAGTCTCCAGTTGTGCCTTTTGCATACTTTTCATCTAGTTAGCTTTGATAACTGTACTTACAATAAAACACAACTGTACTGCCACATTGTATCTCTGCATGATTCTGGAAGCCTATCACATTTCTGGATGCATTTAATCAGAAGAGTGACAACACAGCATTGCATTTAATAATGAGAACTGGATACAAACCCTACACTATCATCCCACACACTAACAGTAAAAACAAAATGGGTCTGTGTCATAGAGGAATAGAACCCTGAGTACACCTAGCTGACCCGAGACCAGGTACTGAGGCCAAAATCTGAAATAGCCAGTTAGGGAGGGAGAGGAAACAAATGCCAGCTGACCAGTCCTGAGGGCAGACAAAATCTTAGTGCAAGATCACTGCCTGCTGGATGGGCAGAAACTGGCCCGAGGATAAATCACCAGGAGCAGGACCTGGCATACCAGTGAGTACATATGCATCATAGCCAGCCTGGATGCGTGGGAGCACATACTTACTTACATCTTGGTATTATAGGGCCTGCTGTGATAGTGCCCTAGCCAATCACTGAAGGGTAGAGAATCTTGAGCATGCAAAACAAAAAAAAACTCAAGTGGGCATTCAGGATGAAGCCACACCAAAGATGATGCATAAACCCCTAATCTGATGAAAGGTCTCCGCTCCTGGGTTCCCTCCCTCTGCTCAGTGGTTGCCTTTGGTTCAAGGGGTTAGCCAAACCTTTGTGACATAAGGGTTAGGAATAATCCAGTAGGCAAGGCTGATGGCAAAAGTGCTTATGTGACACCCAAAAATGATACAGTTAAAAAAAGTAACCAAATGCAACATCTGTCATTTTCCTACAGCAGTTATTGCAAAGAGCCCTGCAGACTATATCCTTATTTGTCAAAAAATTAAAAAAAATATTCAAATCTTAAAATTAGCAATGCCAAACAACAGGTTTTGGTTATATTTGAATAAATAACATTGGTGAATGAAACATTTCTAATCTATCATTCTGTAAATAAATAAATAAGCTATAATATTATGTGCACTGCAGTATGTCATGTTTTCCTCAGCACAAAGTTGCTAGTCACAACAGATTATTTCTCTTATAATAGACTACAGAGAAACCACAATGATTAATCATGGTAGAATGTGTCACTTCAGAATGTATACGGATTATCACATAAATTAAGGGGGGGGTGAATGGTGTGCACAGTACTGTCAAGGACATGAAACGTAGGCATAATAGCAGCACCATTCCATGAGGACAGCCTTTCAGAGATAAACCAGAAGGCAAAGAATCAAATATGCTCAGTTCCAAAAAAATCTGTATACACTGTGAAAAGTTTTAGTTTTGGGCAGTGATGAATATCAAGAAAGTACAGGAGTATCTATACTTTGTTACAGCAGGAACAACGGTCTTGTGATTTTTCCACTGGCTGAATAAGATTCTTAAATCAGCAACTTTAATATATTTCTGAAGCCATCATGCTAAATTAGATATTTCTGTTATAAAAACAAACTGTGTTTGTGTTATGTCCATATGACACTAATATCTTTAAGAAGTAGGCATGTTATGATTCAGTAATTCTTGAAAATGTGACTTTCATTAAGGATTTTTCATGTAAACTCAAGTGATGTAGTTACTGGTACTACCTACAAGACTGTTTCAGGGTGTACTGACAGGTTGTGTGGGTATGTGCTTAAGCTGACAAGCTGTGAACAAGTTATATCTTACCAACCTGTTTCTTTCCTATAATGGGCTCATCAGGTCATCCACATCAAATATTAATGGGTCCTTGGTTAGTGCGATATTGCTTAGTGACTGTTATTCAGTTAATAAAGTCTATAAAAATAATACAAACTGAATGCTGAAGTACAGAATATAAAGAAACAAACATGGCTGTAGTCAGGCACAAGAAGTAATTCTTAGTCTATGAATGCATTTTCAAGATGTTTTATCAGTTATGAGAAGTATAACTCCTTTGTTAGCGTACTGGTAATATGCCGAACTATGCCATCACTGACTCTGATTGGATAAGTAAACCCAGGAGTTAGGAGATAGTGCGGATTGGACCAAATGGCCATATTCCAACTCCCATTCTGAGGGACGATGAGGCATATGCTGACTCAGTGCTGCACCCTAGTGGACACGAGATGCGGTATCTGTGAGAGTGGAAATGCTTGTACATTATACCTGTCACTCTTTCTGACCTTCACTTCTATGGGGAGTGCAAAAATGTCAAGGCTCCTTGGTGACATTACTCATGTGAGATGAATAAAAGACAGTATTAGGCAGAGGGGAAATGACATGAACACACATGATGGCCACCTGCACCCCGCAATCTGAAAGCCAGTACAGGTTGAGTTCCTATATATCATGGCTAACAGAGGATACTTCGATAGTAGTTGGAGAGATGCAAATGCATACCTCTCACCTTTTACATCCAGAGTTATGGACAAAGCAAAGATATTTAGTAAAAAGGCTTTAAATTATTGACACTTTTAAAGTGCTGGTACTATTATCATAGAACTTATCAGAATAATTTCCATTTGTAGGTGGTATGGACAGTGAAGTGATGGTTGGAGCCCAGAAGTTAAATCCGTGTCCTTGGAAAAAATGAAGAAATCAACAGATAAATAAATAAATAATATATACCCCATCCATGTTTGGATATTTCCTACCTCATGCCTTCTAATGAAAACCTGTGCCTGTCTTAACCCAGTTCTGATTTTAGTTATTACCTTTGCTTGACTACAGATGGATTCAATTAGTCTGTCTAGTCTCACCTGTAGATGCACTTACCTTTCTATTTTACGTCCATCCCTCTTCCACTCTTACCTTTTTTCTACCTGTCCCATGCTCTCTTCAGTGCCGCTGTGGATTCCTTCTGTAAAACCCATTCCAGTAGTCAGTTCAATATGTTCACACACCTCTGTAGAAAGAAGCCTTCTGCAAACCTCAGTAGTAGTTAGCCCCTACAACCTGCCACCTGTCCCCTCCTCTTTTGTTACCTGTTCAGGTGACCCTTTCACATCTGTCTAACAAGATCGTGTGTAGCCATATCATCCCCCCATGTCTTCTATTCTCTAGTGAAAAGAGTTCCAGCTCCTCTAGTCTCTATTCACAGCCTTTCCCCTCCATCTAAAATACTGTTATAGTGATGGCTTTTCTCTGGACTCCTTTTAACCGAGTGATGCCCCTTTTGTGGTCTCTTGAACTACACACTCATTTCCAAAAGCATGATCAGACAAACATTTGGTAGACCAGGAGCATTATCTCTTTTCCTAGAGTCTGCACCCCCAAGGACTTGCCCTACCTTTCTGTTTACTACTGCCCCTGCCATCTCATTCTGTACCAGCTATTACAGTTGAGGTGTGAGCGACTCTCACAGCTCCTTGTCCTTTTCTGTTAGCATCACTTCTACTCTTCCAAGCTAGTACTTCCTGACATGGTCATTACTGTCCAAGGTTGGGTACTTTGGATTGGTCAGCACTGAGCTTCAGCTGCTACCTTTTTGCCCAGGTGGTCAGAAGGCTCTTCCCTTCTTCATTTGCACTGAATATCAATGTCTCATCAACAATGAGGCAAATCCTGTTCTCTGTTCCCTTAGATATCCCAGAGACAAACACACTGAAAAGTACTGGACCCAGGAACATTTCCTATGATTCTCCAGGTCCTGATGTCACCCCACTCAATACAGTGCCAAATCCTTCCCCTCAACCATGCAGCAGTCCAGTACCTCTTTCTCACTCCTATCCCATCTCCTGTAGCTTTCCTACCAGCCAGTTGTGAGGGTTTGAATCAAAGGTCCTACTGAAGTCCAGGAAGATAAGGCCTACTTTTATACCTGCCAAGTTCTCCTCTAACAGTCATTAGGTTTCTCTGACCGCTCCATCTGTCTATGTGTCAGTGTTTGATGTTGCCCGGGAGACTGTTGTCCTCTACAAAATCAGACAGCCTTTTTGTTTTATTCTTAATCATTGCATGACTTTCCTTATCACTACTGTTAGGCTAACAGGCATTTAGCTCTCCAGATTTTTTTTCTGTGTCTTTCATTGCACAAAGGCACTACCCTTGCCACTTTCCCAATTATCAGGTACTTGTGCACTATCCAGTGATCTACTGAAGATTTTCATTAGCTCTACCAACACTTTGACCAAATCCTTGTAGACTCTTGGAAGTAGCTCATCCTGTCCCTGTTCTTTATCATTCCTTAGGGCAGCCAGTTCCTCCTCCACCACCTTCCTCTCTATCCTGGTGTCTGTCTACTATTCTCCACACTATGCTTTGCCTCTCTTCTAGATTGGCACCCTTCCCTTGCTTTCCTTGTGAAGTATTCATTCAGTGCCTCTGTTTTCCCCATTTGCTTTGATCTCCGTCTTGTCTTTGTTTCACTTGAACAGATTTCTCTTCTCCCTTTTAGTATACATTTGCTGCTTTCACCTCTTTTGTTGCTCTACTGCAAGACTCCTTATACTGCATTTTCTCCATCTCCCCACCCCTACCTTACACTTCTTATAAATAGTATTGTTATGCCTAATAATCAAGCCTCACATTCTTATGTAGCCACATTGGCCTTCTCCTCTTTTTCCTTTTATGCATATTCTCCGAACATGTGTTTACAGTTCTTGGGACTCCAACCCTGCTTTCTGTTTCTCCCACTCCCCCAGTTTGTGCTGCTTCCTGTTTCACCCCATCCTCCAGGCTGTGCTGCTTCCTGTCTCTCCCCATCTCCCAGGCTGTGCTGCTTCCTGTCTCTCCCCATCCCCAGTCTGTGCTGCTTCCTGTTTCTCACCATCTCCCAGTCTGTGCTGCTTCCTGTTTCTCACCATCTCCCAGTCTGTGCTGCTTCCTGTTTCTCACCATCTCCCAGTCTGTGCTGTGTCCTGTTTCTCCCCATCTCCCAGGCTGTGCTTTTTCCTGTTTCTGGACTCCACTTGCAACTGGCCACTTTGTAGAGATGGACTCTCCAATTCTAACTTCCTGGGTCCTGTCTGTGAGCCACAAAGACTCTTTCTAGTCTTGGGTGTTCACCAGAAATGACATCATCTGCAAGCTGGTAGTAATGGTGTTACAACAGCTGTGGCACCTCTTTCAAAAAGTGTGGTGGAAACTCATACAGTAATGTCAGCATTCATATAATACAATACATAATTAGTTGCCAAAATTAAAAATAATACTAGATTTATTTTGGAGTTTGTTGTTAAAGTGATGCAACCAGCAGACTTTGGGTTAAATATTCACTTTTGTCACATGCACACATGATCTCAGGCTACCAGACGTGCTTCCCAAAATTCAGTTAACTTCTCCTTGACTGTTGTATATGAGGCAGCTTGACATATTCTCCACCCCAAAATTAAGGAATTAAGCATACATTGCAGTAATTCTACCCATCTATCAATGTGTTGGTGAGATACCATGATGTAGAAGGCATTAATCAGTCTTCATGTTGGAGATGTCTGTGTATTTACTCTTTTAATCATGCCTGCATGTAAGACAGCATGCACTGGGCATGGAAACCTCTAGAGCTTGCTGCAGTCATTGAGCCAAACAGGCTTATTCCACCACTTCTGTTACACTCTTTGGTAAATGTCACACTTCCAGTCTCAATGTAGTGATTTACCTCTTCACATATGTTATGACACCCAGACTGCATATGCAAAATGGGAAAAGGGGTTGAGGGTGGATGGATGGATGGATGGATATGTTATTTTACTTTATTGTTAGTTATTCCTTTTTGGCTGGGTTAGTCCCAGTGGGCCAGTTACCTCTTTTCAGGGGGAGACCTGAGGTGGTATTTATAGAGGAAATTTGGCCAGGGCATTGAGGAACTTCCTCCACTCTTTTCAGTAGGTGATGTGGGATCTTTTACATTCACCTTAGCTACCACCAACCCAAGCAGATGGGACTTCGGTTTAATGTCTCAGGAGTGCAGCATCCCCGTTATGCTGCATTGCAGTGTCAGCAATCCATCTACCTGGTGTAGGAATCAAACCCACAGCCTTCTGCACCAAAAGCATCTGACCCAAACCTCTGTAGGTTATATTTAACCTCTTGCCCATTTCCACACTCAAACTGACAGTGTAGTAAACAGATGTTATAGAGTCATAGCAACAGGCTGACTCTAGAAATAAGCAATAATTTGTCTTTTAAAGACTCAGCCTGAACCACAACAAGCATTTAATGTTTGGTAGGTAAATACCTTAGCCTAGTGGGTTACTACAGTCATCTCCACATCAACTATATCTGTTTACCTTCATTTCAATCTTCTAACTGGTGCCTGTATACTATATGACTAAGTAAGTCACTTAACCAGGTTAGCTTTCTTGAGTCAAGCTAGCAAGTAACACTTGTTAGGCTTAACTTGGTTAACAAAGGCTTAAAAAATGTCATTTTTTTTTCCGACAGGACCCAAAAGAGTGTAAGAGCTATATTATATGTGCAGGACAGCACTCCTAACATGCAGGCAGTGTGCAGATAATATACATGGCAATAACCAACAATTAATGAGATTTAAGCTGCAACATAATAAAACAGTAACAGGACCTTGAATTCAGCAAGCTAGTCAGGACTTACAAAGAGGAACTGCATATGCTCATACAGGTACCATCAATAACTGGAAACAAGGAGTGCATACTAGAAAGTAATTGTCCACATAACTGTGGTCTCAACCACAAGAAAGTACAGAACAAACAATTCACATTTTCCTTTAATCTGTATAAGGCAGAGACAAGTAAAATTATAGCATTCCTTAATTTGTTACAGAGAATATCAAGCCCTAGGAAAGTATTATTTTTGTTCTGATAAAGGCTTTTCGTTTGACAAGCTATGACTTGGTACTTTTGGCAAACTGTGGGCTTTGGCATTCTGTGATGTACTTCAAATGCAGCGCAAGTGCAACTCTTTTAGTCATTTTATAACAGGAAAATGTAATTTTCCATTCAAGATCCTGCAATATGCTCAATTTTCCTTACTTATTTACTTATTATAAATGTCTGTCACAGCTAGTGAGTAGAACCCCACCCTCCAAAGATTATTTTTTTCTATATGCATATGGAATTCACTTGCAGTAAATTATATCTCCATGGCTGCGCCTGTTACAACATTGCCTCCCAACTCTTACATGTTAAGTCCAAGTACTATTTGGTTTTTACATTTGCATTGTGTTTTAAAATTATGAGCCATTAAGTTTTGTGGCAGCACTGCTATAAAAAGCAGTGACAAGGACAGCAAGTAGTCTTTTGAGTTAGTAAATATGTACTAATTCTGCAATTGCAATATGTTAAAATGTCTCCTACTCTGATATACAGTGATAACATAATTTGTATATATATATATATATATATATATATATATATATATATATATATATAATTATTATTATGAGTGTGGAAAGTGCAGCCTTCCACATCGAGGATGCTGTGTGCAGTACTCCCTTGGAAAAAAAATATTTAAAGCTGTAACATTGAGTTCCGAAATTCAGTGTTTTTTGTTGGAATCATGGGTAAATATTCATTGTCAGGACTCCATTACAGATCTTACACTTAAGATGAGGGACATTTCACATAACAATACCCCACTGATCTAACCTGCATCACACAACAGAAGAACACCTTTATTTATTTATTTGTTAGTTTGTTTGTGTTGTTTACTGTGCTTGTGAGCTGATCTACTGCCCCTTTTCAACAAGGACCCGATCAAATAAAGGCATCTTATCATACACTAACTTACTCCCTTTAGTCAGGCCAATCTACCAGCCCTACAAATACACTCCTAATTCTTCCATGCACTCTGTTATTACTCTTTAACTTACCTTTCCATGTAGTTTATGTTCTTACAGACTACATTTTCCCA
This sequence comes from Protopterus annectens, assembly GCF_019279795.1. NCBI lineage: Eukaryota > Metazoa > Chordata > Ceratodontiformes > Protopteridae > Protopterus > Protopterus annectens. The sequence goes on along the minus strand of NC_056733.1, from coordinate 701,029,982 downwards.
GCTCTGACTTTGTACCCTAAGGGTCAATAATTTAGAGTATATAATATATAGGCCATTTGCTCTCTCCTTAAACTTCCTTGCAGCCTGGGTTTTAGATGACTATTTCCATCCTTTTCTAGTATTTAACAAATTGGCTAGTGCTCCCACAATCTATTTATGTTAAGTATAAAGTCCATTCTGTCTCCTCATCTTGAAAACCCCTTCTCTAATCATGTTTTTGACATACAGGCCACTCTCCATCTTCTTTGCTGGCTGTGTGCAAGGAGCTGTGCATCTATGATAGCTGGCGTGAGTGAGTGGGAGGAGAAGTGTGAGGGAGGGTTAAATGAGAATAAAGGTAATGATATGGGGTGGGTGGGAAAGACAGTAGGGGAGAGAGTAGAGTTAGGCCACATGTTGTGCAGCTGAGATGAGGAAGTCTAACTCTCCTGCATTAATTCCAAAAAACAACCAGCGACCAGTGTCATCTGAATTACATGTTGAGAAATGGGCTTACAATTAATATGGCAGTTGAGAAGGTAAGATAGAGAGTGCATCTAATAAAAGTATTATATGCATTTTAAAGTTTTACATACCAACTAGAGAAAAACAAAATTGAATGTGTATGGAAAAATTAAAAAGGATATAATAGGAACACCAGTGTTTAAATAAATGATGTGAGCTCACTTAGGAGACAGACAATATTTTAGTGCCCAAATTTGGTGTTGGTACTGAAAAATAGAAAGGGAACTTGGTGCATAAGACTCCAGCAGGAACTTCATGTTCCAGGAAGGGTTATAATGAATAGTCAACAATAAATAATGCAATCATGTTTTTCTTTGAAGTGGAACTGAATGTGGCTAGCTTTACCGTTCAGCAATTAAATACAGCATGGAGGGGCAGGCAAAGAGGGATTCCATTTTCTTAATTCACTGCTTGACAGAATGTGGTCTACAGGTCCATGCAAAGAGATTTTACATCAAAATGCACCATTAGCAGTTTGATTTAAAGTGCGCATCTAACATAATTTGCAGCTTATGTTTCAACCTAAACCTCACTAAATCACACAAGTATTTCATATATATATCTGCAGAAATTTTGACCAGGGTTCATTAAGTGAGACCAATTCCAAAACAATATGTCAACCAAAAAGATTTTACTTGACCTTATGGATTTTTGGTAGTATGTAAAAAATCAGTGGTTTGTGTTCCACCACCATTAATTTCTTTTTAAGGGACTATAAAATGATTTCATGTGTAGTGTAGTAAATAAAAACCTCATCAATCTGATGTTTAAAATTAGTGGTTGTATCAAATGTCAACTTTCTATAAAATGTAGAAGCTGATAACTGAATGATAGCTTTACCATAATATAATTTTTGTTCCTAAAACCTACCATATCGCCTTAATCAGCACATGTAATTACAATGCTTTGATCGTTCATTAACTTGTGTAATGTTTGAGCTCAGGTTTACTCAGCACATGTAATTACAATGCATTTATCGTTCTTTAACTTGTGTAATGTTAGAGTTCAGGGTTACTCAGCACATGTAATTACAATGTTTTTATCATTTTTTTACTTGTGTAATGTTTGAGTTCAGGGTTACTCAGCACATGTAATTACAATACTTTTATCGTTCTTTCACTTGTGTAATGTTTGAGTTCAGGGTTACTCAGCACATGTAATTACAGTGATTTTATCATTCTTTAACTTGTGTAATGTTTGAGTTCAGGGTTACTCAGCACATGTAATTACAATGCTTTTATTGTTCTTTAACTTGTGTAATGTTTGATTTCAGGGTTACTCAGCACATGCAATTACAATGCTTTTATCGTTCTTTCACTTGTGTAATGTTTGAGCTCAGGGTTACTCAGCACATGTAATTACAATGCTTTTATCGTTCTTTAACTTGTGTAATGTTTGAGTTCAGGGTTACTCAGCACATGTAATTACAATGCTTTTATTGTTCTTTCACTTGTGTAATGTTTGATTTCAGGGTTACTCAGCACATGTAATTACAATGCTTTGATCGTTCTTTAACTTGTGTAATGTTTGAGCTCAGGTTTACTCAGCACATGTAATTACAATGCATTTATCGTTCTTTAACTTGTGTAATGTTTGAGTTCAGGGTTACTCAGCACATGTAATTACAATGCTTTGATCGTTCTTTCACTTGTGTAATGTTTGAGCTCAGGTTTACTCAGCACATGTAATTACAATTCTTTGATCGTTCATTAACTTGTGTAATGTTTGAGCTCAGGTTTACTCAGCATATGTAATTACAATGCATTTATCGTTCTTTAACTTGTGTAATGTTTGAGCTCAGGTTTACTCAGCACATGTAATTACAATGCTTTTATTGTTCTTTAACTTGTGTAATGTTTGAGTTCAGGGTTACTCAGCACATGTAATTACAATGCTTTTATTGTTCTTTAACTTGTGTAATGTTTGAGTTCAGGGTTACTCAGCACATGTAATTACAATGCTTTTATCGTTCTTTCACTTGTGTAATGTTTGAGCTCAGGTTTACTCAGCACATGTAATTACAATGCATTTATCGTTCTTTAACTTGTGTAATGTTTGAGTTCAGGGTTACTCAGCACATGTAATTACAATGCTTTTATCGTTCTTTAACTTGTGTAATGTTTGAGTTCAGGGTTACTCAGCACATGTAATTACAATGCTTTTATCGTTCTTTCACTTGTGTAATGTTTGAGCTCAGGTTTACTCAGCACATGTAATTACAATGCATTTATCGTTCTTTAACTTGTGTAATGTTTGAGTTCAGGGTTACTCAGCACATGTAATTACAATGCTTTTATCGTTCTTTAACTTGTGTAATGTTTGAGTTCAGGGTTACTCAGCACATGTAATTACAATGCTTTTATCGTTCTTTAAGTTGTGTAATGTTTGAGCTCAGGTTTACTCAGCACATGTAATTGCAATGCTTTTATTGTTCTTTAACTTGTGTAATGTTTGAGTTCAGGGTTACTCAGATTTCATCTAAACTACTGAAGTCTGACTCACCAAAATGTCGATCCTTCATAGCAACTTGCTTGAATGCCCTTAATATGTAAAGTAGGTGAAAAGTAGTGGGGTAAAATTTAACATTAACTTCATCATAAATCAGTTCAAATATATGTCTTAGCACATGTAATTACAATGCTTTCATCATTCTTTAACTTGTGTAATGTTTGAGCTCAGGTTTACTCAGCACATGTAATTACAATGCATTTATTGTTCTTTAACTTGTGTAATGTTTGAGTTCAGGGTTACTCAGCACATGTAATTACAATGCTTTGATCGTTCTTTAACTTGTGTAATGTTTGAGTTCAGGGTTACTCAGCACATGTAATTACAATACTTTTATCGTTCTTTCACTTGTGTAATGTTTGAGTTCAGGGTTACTCAGCACATGTAATTACAGTGATTTTATCATTCTTTAACTTGTGTAATGTTTGAGTTCAGGGTTACTCAGCACATGTAATTACAATGCTTTTATTGTTCTTTAACTTGTGTATTGTTTGATTTCAGGGTTACTCAGATTTCATCTAAACTACTGAAGTCTGACTCACCAAAATGTCGATCCTTCATAGCAACTTGCTTGAATGCCCTTAATATGTAAAGTAGGTGAAAAGTAGTGTGGTAAAATTTAACATTAACTTCATCATAAATCAGTTCAAATATATGTCTTTGATCTTGAAAGGAATTATCATTTATGCAAAAGCCTATTTACTATCATTATTAATAATACAATTTATTTTATTTAAATAAGTTAATTGTTGGTGATCTTTGTGGATTTATTGGTAGTTGGTTATAATAGTGAAGATCTTTACATCACAGCTACAAGGTACAGAGTTTGAATCTCACCTTTGAGGGGAAATTGGATAGTCTTAAAATAACCCATAAGGGCAACTGGCCTATTACCAACCTATGAACCCTATACAAGGCAAGTGCACACTAGAATAAGGCAAACAGATACTATGATATTACATTTCTCCACTGATATTCTCAACACAAAAAGTCTATTAGAAAAGGTGCTTATAGACTTCATTACTCTTTATGTATCCCCTTTAGAAACTGAAAAAGTATCTATGCTCAGTTGATTTTTGTCAAACAAATATCCCTAAATTTTCTCTAACAGTGGTATAAGAAATTAACAAACATGAACAATGTGGAGCACAAGTTAAAACAGCAGATAAACCATCAGTGTCTTTCTAAACTGTTCTCTAGTTATCTTTTATAGTTTAGTTTAGTACAATATGCAGATGACTCAACATTAATATATGCGGCATCAGCAATAAATAAGCTCCAAGACATTACCCAAAAAACTTTCTCCTCTGTAGAAACCTGTCTCAAAGAATCAAACCTCCTACTCAACCCCAAGAAAAGTTGCTGAAATCAAAAGCAATCTTTTACCATAAAGTCAGCAAATAATATGGCCATTGAAATTGTAACATGTAGATGTTATAAATAACATTCTCATATACGGCACACTATTAAATATACACACCAGAAACTATACTCCCTTTATAGGATCAATAGAGTTCGTACAGATACCGCAAGAAAAACTCTAGCCACCACCTTCTTATTGCCAACTTTCTTATATGCTGCTCCTATCCTAACAAACTTAAATGATACTCAATTAAAGAAACTTGCCTCCTGCTGCAATAAAATAGCTAAATTTGCCACCAATCTCTCTTATAGAACCCACTATTGTCATAGCATAAAGCAATTAAACTGGCTTGAATTACCCAACTATGTAACATATTCATAACTAACTACAGCACACAAACTCACTCATCTTGAAAAATGCCCTGCACTACAAAATGATTACTGCCCTACTGTCCAGCATGGGACCTCCACTTTATTAATAAATTCTTATGACTTATAAGTAAAGTCAAATAACTTTGCAGGAGACTCGCTCTTATCCCAATATATCGATAAACTCTGGAATAGTATCTCCACACAAATAAAACTCTCCGTAGTTTTAGACCACTGCTTAATCAACATTTTAACCAATCCTGGTCCTGCACATGCTCCTATGGATAAGACTTTGTGTTCACCCTATGGTACTCTCCAAATACCCTCCTTAAACAAAACATTCTCAACCTCTCACTGAAATGGCAAAACAATTTTTATATAGAACTGCTGCAGTATAACGCAATGTAAGCAAATGGAGCTTTTCTCTAGGGCCTCCACTGAAAATGGGTATTATCCAGTAGGACTTTCTCAGTAAACAAAGACAAATAAGTAAATAAATAAATATTTTTTCCATTATTTAAAATATTCTTACATAAGCATCCAGCAAACACTAGCATTGCACAAACCCTTCTTACACAACCAATCAGCAAACGAAATTCTTGCCTCGACAGCCATCTTGTAATCCCGGTGTTGATGCTTTCAGTATCGACTTGTAAACTATGTCACTCAGAGCAAGTTTTACATACACATATAGGTCTATTTATAAACCGTGAATGACCCAAAGGCCGACATTCATAAAACTGACCACAAAGGGTCGACTTTTCAAATGCTGATGTCCTATTATGCATGTGCGAAGCAAGAAATCTCAGCTCATGCAAAAAATTTTTAAAAAGTACCATTAAAATACCATGTTTTGCAAGGTGGCCAGCCCTCCTGTGCCCACACATCTCCTACTAATTTTATATAGTAACGTTGAGATTGCACAGTCTCGATGAAAAGGAATATTTCCCTACCCTGAGAAATGTGCAGTCTTTCACACCTGTTGACCATCTGTATAGTCAACTAAATTTTGTTGAGTAAAGAGATGTCGACTAGAGGAAAACGTGATCAAAATTACTTCCTCCATGTAACTATATATGTTTGTGTGTTTGTCTGTGTGCATATTTGTGTGCATAAACTTATCAAAATACATAAACATTAACAAAAGCATAAGTATGAACTTAGTCATACAGACATAGAAACACACACAAATATATAAATGTTTATATATGTATTACCATGCTGCATAATAAATGAAACAGAGTACTTACTATAGACATCTGGCATTCTTTGCTGGACCTCTGAAACCCACCCAGCTAGTTGCACCTTCTTCCACCTCTGCAGGTTGCTGTACCTGTGTCTGCTCTGCTGTCCAGAGTGGGGTAGCCCTTTTAGGGATGATAGGCAATCCCCAACCCATGTCAAATGTCATTTCTTTCCATTTAGAACCAGTTGCTGCTTGTTCCAACAACGACTAAAGGTACAACTACTGAAGTAGGTGGGGGAGGATTTTGTTATCCTTAAAAGACCAGCTTGGGGCTCAACCCTGGGCTTTAACAGATGATATCCATTCAAAGTGTCAGTACAACAATGATACTAGGTGTGAACCACACAATCTGGGGGTGACATCACTCTGCCCAACCAATACACCTATATAGGGCTGCTACCTGTTGAAATGATAGCCATGTGAAGGTTTGCTGTAGGCCCTTCCAGTCATATTCTTTTACTGAGCAAGTAAATGAAGAACATCCAGCACTGTAATAAAAAGACAGAGGTTTGTCTCTTTTTTTTTCTTTTTCTTTAACAAATATGTTTTAATGATGTATTATATTTTGCTTAATATGTGGTTAATGCTGTTAGTACACAGTGACTTTAACTCATGCAGTACCTTTTAGAGTGGGCACAAAAACAGTTCAGTGAAAGTACATCAGTAAAATGTCTCATTGGTATGTTTCTTTTTTTTTTTACTTGTGGTAAACTATGGATGGATTATGAGTGATAAGTAAAACTGGGTGAAGTAAAAGCAATGAGACACTTTATTTATTTTATTTTATATTTGTTTACCAGGAAAGTCCAACTGGACAAACTGTCCTTTTTTAATGGAGATAACATACAGTGTTATCAAACACAAGTGGTATACAACAACATACGACAAGAGTACACAATATGATACATGAATTGTGATATGCTAGATTTAACAGTGTCGAGCATACTACATTTATACATTTAAGATATAAATTATTTTATGAAATATTTTGCAATTTATATTGCATTAACTTTATTATATATATATATATATATATATATATATATATATATATATATATATATATATATATATATATATATCTTGTACAGCTTCCACTGGCAACCAGAGAAGAGGTGAGAAGAAGGGAAATATCTGTTATAATATGGAATAGAGATTACACAATTTATGAAGACAGTAATGTATAAAGACATGGGGTAGTAAGAGAGCCAATTAGTTCTTAATTGGGGTTGTGCAGGGGCATATCCTTGAATTGGATAAATGGGTCTTTAGGGTCTTTTTGAAACTTATAGTACAGCTGATAGATTTAATTTCTAAAAGTAAATAATTCCAGATTTTGGATATGTAGCTTGACTAGAGGCATTCACCAGCAGTGTTGTTAGGTTTGGATACCTTCAGTAATGATTTATTGGTGGAGTGCAATTCATGATTAGTCATGTAGGGTAGTAAGAGGCTTTGAAGGGCAGGGTTTTTTTCTGGGTGTTTGAGAATTTGATGGGTCAAGATCAGTTGACTGTATGCTAAGAGACTGGGGAGTTCTAACCAAGAGAGCTGTCTTAGGGCTAGGCAATGTTGTGATCTATAAGCTGAATTTGTGGCAAACTTAGCAACTCTCAAGTTTGTTTAAATCAGATTGTTTTAGATTGGTAAAGAAACGGGATGCCTAGAGGAGGGCAGAAACAAGATGAGTTCTGGTGACGGCTGCTTTTGTCTCATTACTAGAAACTATTTGTTTCTGTAAAGGGTACCGAGTTTTTTGTGGACTTTCATTATTGTCTGAGCTATGTGAGTATCGAATCTCAGATTATTATCTATAACCACACCAAGAAGTTTAGTGTGGGGTACTGGAGAAATAATTGAATTATTTGAGGAAGAGATATTGAAAGGGAGGGAGATGGTAGTGTCATTGTTCTTGTTAGTTGAAAAATCATAAGCTTAGTTTTATTGGGGTTAAGAATAAGCTGGGCATTGGTTAGCCAGGATTCTACTACTACGAAGGACTGCTGTGTTAGGTGTTGAAGCTACTGCTGGTGCAATGCAGATTAAAGTAGAATTGTCGGCATTAAAGTAGAATTGTCAGCATACTGAACAAGGGATGCATGCAGGATGGATGTGTGTAGGTTGTAAGTGAATATTGTGAAGAGGACAGGACCAAGGATAGAGCCTTGGGGGACTCCCAGAGGGACTGTGTGGCGAGGAGAGAGGGTTTGCTGCCATTTTACAGCTTTTTGGCCTCCTGTTAGATAATCTTGAAACCAAGCAAGTGCAAAATGGCTGAGAGTGAGCTCAGAAAGAGAGTTTAGGAGTTTGCTGTGAGAGACGATGTCAAAAACTTTGGAAAGATTGAGAAAAATAGATGACACCAGGTGACCATTATTTCTATGCTCATTGATGATGTTAGTGAAGGACATAAGAGCAGTAGTTGTGCTGTGTTTAGGTCAGAATCCATATTGAGTATCAGATAGGAAGTTAGTTAGGAGATAGCTTAGTAGTTGAGAGTGGATGCAATGCTCTAGGATTTTAGATAAAGATGATAGTATTGCTACAGGATGATAGTTGGGTAGCTCTGCTGAGTTTCCCCCTTTGTGTAGTGGGATAATGTGGGATACTTTCCATATTGATGGTACACTATGCTTGAAGATGGACCGAGTGATGAAGATGGATACCGGATATGCGATGGCTTTGGGAAAGATTTTAAGATACTGTGTGGGTAGGATAGCAGCTGCAAGGGTTGTTGATTTAAGCTTTTTTAGATATTTTTATAGTGTCTGTAGGAATGAGTTGGAAGGAGATGTTGTTGCTGTCTTGAGTAGTTATAGTGAGAGGCGGAAGAAGAGTTGAGCTGTGATTTGTTAGGGCTAAGATGGATTTGGTGAAGTATTTATTAAATTGAGTAGCTATATTGTTATTTGTATTGGGGATTGATGGGGGAGGTATAATAGCTTGCCCTGGCTGCAGGATTTTTTTTATAGCTGACCAGAATTTCTGTGGTTGATTATTATGTTTGGTTTGGATAAGACCATAATAGTTAATTTTGTCTTGTCTGATTTGCCTTTTTGCTTTGTTCCTTAGTTCTAAGAATACCTGTTTACTTGTAGTTGTTTTGTAAATGTGCCACGTTTCCCATGCTTTGTCTATAGTTTTTAATAGTGATCTAGTTGTTGCTAAAATTAGAAGTGCATACATATACCATGCAAAAGTTATGGCATGCTGGAGTGTGATGAAGGCATGCTTGTCAGTTAAGCACATTCATGAAGTCATCATCTGTCAGCACAGCTCACCCCAGGTCAGCCAAATGCATTTATGCCGATAAGAAGACATAGTCATGTGAACCATAGAGTTCAGTGTGACTGAGCTTCATTTACACAATAAACCCAAAGTTAAACCATTTGGCCACAGTCGGACATTTTATGATCTGTTGAGTTGCACTAGTCTGAAGCATCTCAGGAAAAGCATGAATGAACTAAATTAATTTATATAGGACAATGTATAAGCACATATTAATTGAAAAAGGCTGTATTCAATGTAATTCAGTGAGATCTGTTGAATGATAGCCTTAGATTTACCAATAAAACTTAAAAATTAATATTGTTTTCATAATGTAGGAATGACATGATTTAATGTGTGAGATACCATTTTCCATTGCTGTTAACTACTGTCACTATCAAAGGGGAAAGGGTAGGTTAATGGTAAATTGGTAGTCATTTGAACTAATTAATTTCATACAGTAAATTTTCCCATCCACGCCCTCATACAACCATTTCTATAGTACTACTACAGCATAAGAAAACAAAACACAGGCAGTATGGATAGCAACACTGGAAAACAACCAGTCAGAATTACTGGTGTAAGGTGCATTTATATCAGAATATCTTTCTACTTCTGTAAGACACTGCCAATCATAATTAACATTTACTATGAATATTATACAAGGATGGGCTGCCCTGGTGGCCTAAGGACATAAATCCCTGACTACAGCACAACTGACCTGTGTACAATTAGCAGTTCGGGTGACTAATGGAGTGACAAAAAGGTATGGATATTACCATTCCAGGAGTGTGGGTGGTGACACGGGTGTTTCTCATGATGATTCTGGTGGAGAAGGGGACATCATGTATTGGGAAATGTAGTCCTGGTGGGGGGGTGGATATGGCTGAGCTACTGCATCAGTGGGGTGATATACAGTGACATCTCCCATTGCACATCCACCTATGGATGCTGCCACCAGTCACTAGGTAAAGGTGGGGGACAGTGGGCATGTCATACAGAAAACTCTGGTGGAATGGTGATGTCCAAAACCCTCAGAATGCCTTTAAGTTCCACAACTTGGCCAAGTTAATATATTGGAGAAAGTCCAGGCGTGGTTGAGGAGTAGCTGGCAGTCCCGGTGTGGACATGTGGCACTGAGAAGGATGATGCAAGGATCCCCCCCAAAAAATATGCAGTGATGACAATTGTCATTTTTTCACTTTTGTCATACTATGATTGCAGACGGCAACACAGTGTGACAGCAAGGAACAAGACACAGGAGAGATAACTTCATTGCTGAGGAGGACCACATCCTTAAGGATTCTCTGAGAATATGTGGAAGTCACCTGTTTGGAAAACCCAAACAGACAGAGAGAGAGATAAAGCACAGAATCATATAGTGGCTGAAATTAATTCTATAGGAGGAAGGAACTGCACTGTGGCACAGTGCCGAAAAAGAGACAATGATATGGTGGATCGTGCCAGGATGGTAAGTCAGTGTAGTTTATCTTACTTTTTTATGCTGAAATGTATTTGTCACAACACGTTCACATACGACCGTTATACGTCTCATGATCAGGTGTGCCATCGATGTCTGATGTAGGAGAAAATCACCAGATAATGAGTGGCAAGTTCGCTCATCCTATGTACACAAAGAAATTCTTATACCTGATACAAATCACATTAACCAAATATGCATATATATCTTCACAGGCGTAAGACCAGAACTGAACCCATCCTGTGCTTTAACTCAGCAGGCTGCTTCTGGCAGCAGGATGGCTGTCAGTGATGACACAATAACCCTAATACTTATGTCACAACCTGAGGACAATGATAAACAGTTGTAAAGTGTACAGACAGGGCCCTCTTACACCACAAAATGTGGACAACTATTCAGGAAGTGGCAATGAGTCACAGGCAGACACTTATGAAAATAAAGACATGTCATTACCCCAGGGGAGCAACATTATACAGCTCAACACCTGCTTTCTGTGCATAGCCTGAACCTCTTGATGAAGAGACTATGTTTTCAGAAGTAGCCTTACATACTTTGACACCTGTATGTAGAGGTGCCAGACAAAAGCACATTTCACATTAGATCCAGAGACACAGAAGGGCCTGGCTGCCTAGCAATGGATGTACCATGACATAGTTCACACATGTGCCACTGCCACTGCCACTGAGAGTTGGATCAAGATAGTTAGAGGGCATAGTTCAAGCATGTGCCACTGCCACTGGGAGTCGGATCAAGATAGTTAGAGGACTTCAGGGAATACGTGAGGACTTTTGCCATACATTGGAATGATTGAGGATAGAGGCAATGCAATGATAAGTCTCATGAGCAGTACGGTTGCACATCCAGCATCTATGTCAACCTACATGTGCACAATTGTAAAGGTTTACCAAACACACAATGGACGTGGCTGTGGGACTGTCCATGTGCACTGCGCACAAGTAGGCCATGCACCACATGCATCTCATTAAAGTGTTGCAAGTATTCCACTGTATTCCACAAAGAAGAAGACACCCTGGCCTTGTTAGACTTCCATGACACACATGGACAGACCTCTCAGTGGTGGTCTTGGTCCCACAGCATTCTTAGGTCAATGCCAAGAGGCTCCTATGCATCTGGTAGATTCCACCATTGGATAAACTCAGTATCAAACATACATGCCATTGCTTGCTCTCTACCTGTGGGGCCATCACACATGCTGTCCTTAAGGGACAATGTGTATGCCCCTGTCCAGCTGCAAGTTATACTTTTAATATCAGACATTTGCTTACAAGGAAGGCTACTGCAGGACATCTTCCAGAAATGAAAAGATAAGTAGGAAATAGTATCAAAGAGGTAAAAAAAAAATTCTTATTCAGGGACAACTTTATAATCCATAACAATCACCACAGCAAGATCGGGACAGTTCATATATAACTTATAGGGCAGCCATAAGGATGTGTTATATCACCTTCTCCTACATGGTCAGTCCCTGCCACTATAACTAGCACTTGCATCATTTACCCCTCAGCACTGCAGAAGAGATGACCAATGATATATTTTCATAAAGCTTTTCTATTGATGAAAAAAGATAAAAATGTCTGATGTATAGTGTAAGTAGACAATGCACCGCACACCATAACCCTCATGTAACACTGCATGCATCAAAAGTTATCTGCGTGAATTTTTTTTACCTTAACTAAGTGAATGATCATAGGTTTATAGTTATATACTAGGCTAATGACCACCAGCAGCACACAGAGACCACAGTCACTCCGGGGCTGATTTCTCCTTCTTTCTCCAGATCCCTAATAAAACTCCCCACTGGCATGAACATAGAGTTGAGATCTCAGCTGAGTAACCAAGCCAAAGTCTCCAGCACCCTATCTGCCCAATCAGTGCTTCTTGTCCCTGCCCAAGTAGCTGACACACACACTCTTTGAGGTTTGATTTACACACACACACACACACACACACACACACACACACACACACACACACACACACACACACACACACCTAGGAAAGGCTGGCACAGGTTTACTAACTATGCTCCCTTCTGCCCAGACTATAAGGTAGTTATCAATGCCATCAGTCACTCCTTCTCAACTACTTTAAGGCCTTTAACAAAAGGTGTCCAATCTTAATGTGTAATGTTACTGTTAATACAAATGGTAGTTTGATCAAGAGCAAGGCTATTAGGAGAGGCCCACAGTGTCACCAAATAAATATGCAAGTACTCTCAGAACTTAAATATCTCTAGACAGATCAGCCACAATAAAAGTAAACATATTTAATAATAAATAATAAAAGAACAAGACAATACTAAATATATATTTACAGTGACATCAGAGTTCAAAATCACAGGAAATATTTAAAACAACATTGCAGGACAGTCTCAAATAAATAAAGAAAAACATCCAAAGTATGCTTCACTATATTCCGGACTGAATCTAACAGAATTACTATTTCCTAGTTAACTTACTTAAGAGCAAGGCAGATGTGGTGAATAGATCTTCTCTAGTTGTTGTCAGGTCAAAGACAGAATACAGAATGCTGTGTCTCTCTTGGAGAGTTCTCAAATTAATATCTCAAATATTATTGCTGGGATAACTTACAGAATTACATCATTGCTTGTCATCTGACTCCTAGTTCCCAGGCTAAAAAAAACATTGATGGCAGCTGGTAGCATTTATCATCTACCTGTAAAAATACATAGACAAGGGGTTTTCATCAGATCTTTGGCAAAGGATGGAAGCCATAAAACAATAAAATACTTCCAAGACAATACAGAAAGCTTCTCAGCACAGACATTGTGTCTCCTTGCTGTCATAAAGTAATTTAATTTCAGCTATTTTTTGAAGTTTACTAGACTGAGGTTAACCTTCTGTGTTCCAGCTTCCACTATTAAAATATATACATTTAAATAGTTACAATAGTGCATGTACAGTTCTGTTCTCTTCTACAGGGCACACTGCGGATACATCTTTAAGCTCAGTACTTTATAAAATATCTTTTCAACACACATGTCTGTACAACCCTAGTTTGATATACACATAACATACAGTTCTAATATATTTGAAGCACAAGCATCTTATATGAAGCATGTTGATATTCACAAATGACATATACTTATTTATAAAACTCCAGCTAGCTGGGCTGGCAGTATCTCAATTCATCACAACACATACCTGCCAAAATCACATATTCAGAGAGATTAATAATGTGTCTCTTTATATAGTCCAGGGAGGTATGTTTCAGGTCATTAAGACCCACATGGAATGTAATCGAATCATACTGGTACATGTGGTGTAATATCTTCTCCTTGTTTAGTCTGGTGAATGAGGCATCTATGTGTCGTACAGTAGAGTTCCCTATGACAGAGTCCTAGGTAATGTATTTTCTTACCTTATGGGCTTTGTTCTTGGGGATCCACTGGGTGTAGGCATATGTGATATTTGGTATTGCTTTTGGTGTTTGCTTTAGAGATTGCTGAGGATAGGTGTTGCCATTTATATAATTATGAGGTCTTTGAGGTTTGGGAGTATTCCTTTTTATGCCTCAGCATAAGTTGGTTTGGGTGTGTGTGTGTGTGTGTGTGCGTGTGTGTGTTTGTGTGTGTGTGTGTGTGTGTGTGTGTGTGTGTGTGTGTGTGTGTGTGTGTGTGTGTGTGTGTGTGTATGCATGCGTATATGTGTGTTTGTATGTGTGGTGGAGACTATGTGTGGTGGATGCAGTATGTGCTCTTGACAACCTTGTTTTTATGCATGATTTTTTGCCTCTACTGAAATTGTGTATGTGCATCTCTCACATACTGAGTTTGTTTCTTTAAGAATTAAATGGTTGCCTGTGAACGTGCGACAATTGCTAGATTACCTCAGGATGCTCATATCTACCAAGCTGGTTACAGAGACATTTGGAAATTGTGTATCCATGTTGTATTGACCTGTATTTGAGTGGACTATTGTAGGTCATGGACTGGGTTATACAGAGGTCTCCCTGGGTGGTCTCTGGGGTCTAACACTAGACTAGGTTAGATTGTGTTAAGATTTAACAGTAGTGCCAATTATTGTGCAATCTAGCTGTTCTAAGCTTGTCTCTGTCCAATGGCTTCATTTTAGCCACACTAAATTACATGTTTCAGTTCTAAGGGTAGTTTTATAGATAAAATTTACTCGAGAGAAGTACTGATTTGCTGGATGGGCACTTATTATTATACCTATATGGAAAACAATGGGTGAAACAATTACTTAAATAACTTACACAACAGACAATAGCAATTAAACAGGAAAGGGAAAGACTTTGGAAGTCAGATTACCATAAGGGATAGAAGCCAGACACACAGCTTTTTTAAAAACCACAATAGGAAAATGGGGCAAGATTTGGGAAAAATCAAGCTGCAAGAAGCAAACTTCCTAGAGAGGGATCCAATCAAATAAAACTAATATTGGAGCTCTAGTCCTATGATTGGAATTTCAGAAACTTTAGCTTAATGTCTCAGTGGAGGGTGAGGGAGACACAAAGCACAGGGGAAAAAATAGCAAAGTAAACAGAAAGACACTTGAATGCAACTTTAAGCACGCAAATGATTAACAAAATATAAGACTCTAGCAGCAAAACTGGAAAATACGCAGCTATAAAAGTACTGAAGCACAAATCCTGGACCAGAATTCACAATATTGTCAGTACTGCAAAACCACCATGGACTAAGGTACCAGACAATACATAAATTTATCAGTAATCCTGTTTATCATATTAAATGCTGTAATAAATGGCTGAGGCTCAAATATGACCTGGCAGTAGTTCACAGATCTGCCACAAGTGTAAATGAAATTACAAGATTAAGCCCCCATAGATTGACAGGGGTCCAAATACAAAGAGCTAGCTTTTACAAATATTTGTACTTATGGAGATTGAAGTACAGTATAATGTATAAACAATGCTAAACCCTTGGAGTAATGCACAGTTTTGCACATCTGCAAATGAAGCAACAAGACTAAGTTCCCAGAACAAACTAAAAAAATGCAAAATAGATAACTTTTTGGTTAAAACATGGAAAAAAGCAGAAAGGTACAAAAAAGTATCACCACACAGGTCAAAATAAGTGCAAATTAAAATGTTTAAGCAGAACATAGGAAGTTTTTCTTCCCTTTTAATGAAAAGCTTGTTTCTCACATTTTGATGCTTTTCACATCTGAGTCTTAAATAAAAGACTCTGGGTGGGCGTAGCTCTGTACTAAATATAGCAGACTTGGTCGGGAGGGATCAGGTCAAATAAAGCCAATATTAAAGGTCTAGTCTTATGATTCTGAACTACAGGTCAGTGACCTCAGGAAGGTTAGAATTTCAGAGACTTAAATTTAATGTCTCAGCTAAGAAATGGAAGTAAATGATAAACAGAATATAAAACAGCAAAACTGGAATATAACCTGCTGTAAAAGTACTGAAGTACAAATCCTGGAAAATAATTCTCAGTGTCACCACTACTGCAACCCCACCACAGACTAAGACACCAAACTATGCAGAAATTAGCCAGTAATGCTGTTTCTGGAAAAATGTTCTGATAAATGACTAAATGAGGCTGAAATCTGCAAGTAATTCATAGTTCTGCCACAACTGCTAATGATACTGCAATACTAAGTCTCTAGATAGTGGTCAAAAACAAACAGCTACCTTTTATAAGTAATTCTTCTTTGGAGATAGAAATTCAGTGTAATGTATAAATGATGATAAAATCTTGCAGTAATACACAGTCATCCCACAACTGCAAATTCCTTTTGTCACCCCTGGGTTTCCGGGTACTGGCTAAGGATCTTGCCACACCTATAGTGCGGTTTTTAGGGGGTGTTTCAAAGACCAAATTACCACAGTAACAGGTATAAATAAATGCAGTCTGAGGGTAATTCTGCTCAATGCCAGAAGTCTAAATCTCAAGATCCTCATGGACCTGATTAACATAGATGCACTTGAAGCACTCCTCAAAATGGAGAACACTGACATTTGTGCTGCAATGGAGACCTGGTTTAAAGTGGCAGAAAGCACACCTGTGCAACAAGGCTATACGTTATTCCGCACCTTTTGGCCCTGAAACATGGACTGAAGCTCCAAAGGTGGTGGTGTCTCCATATTCATAAAGGATATGCACTCCTCCAGACTAGTAGCCCAGCATAACACATCTGAGATACTTCAGGTACAACTAACATTGGGTAAGATGGCGATCTAGGTCATAGCCTGCTATAGGTCCACAACCATGTCCCTAGACTCTCACTCCACATTCCTAAGCACCCTAGAATCAATCAAGGTCCAACCCAACACTCTCATACTAGGAGACTTCAATTACCCCTCCATCAACTGGTAAAACTACTCAGGCACCAATACACTGGCCCAATGCTTCCTGGAATTCATCAATTCTAGTGCCCTGGACCAGCTCATTCTGACCCCCAGTAGAGGAAGCGACATCCTTAACCTGATTATTATTAACATGGGCGACTATTGCTCTACACCAATAGTCAATCCCTAACTGTTTAGATTCAACCATGAACTAATCACCACATAGAAATCCACATCTCAGCCACACCCTCCGCAAAGGTAACCACCTTGAAAAACTTCTCCAAAGCTGACTTTGGGCTCCTAAAAACAGAGGTGGCTAACTTCACAGCACCATGCCAATGGAAAATAGCTGCATGACTACCGAATCATACACCAGTGCACTGTATGAACATGTACATAAATGCATGAAACTAGCTATACCCAACAAAACCAAGACACTCTCCTCCAAAAAAGGGAAGCCAATCTGGTGGTCCCCTGCCATTAATAAACTCTACAACAGAAGGAAGAAACTGTTGCATAAAAAGGTGAAGTCCCAAGACTGGAAAAACTCCATTATTAGCCTTAACAAAAAGTTGAAATCCTGCATAAACTCTTCCAAAGCAAGCTATGAAAGCAGAATTGTGGCAGACACTAAAACAATCAAAAAGCCTTCTATAGTTATATCAAGAACCTCCACGGCAATACCCAGATTTGCTCTGAGTTACTGCACAATGGTACCGCCTATACTGAGCCAACAGATATTGCCAACATACTTACCAACAGATTCAGTGCCAACTTTACCCCCCCCCCCAAAAGGACAAATCACAATACTGGAAGAATGCCAGGTACCCAGCATTAGTGCAGCACAGGTTAAAGCTGCATTGTCCAAGGCCAAGAATATAGCTTCCATGGGACCTGATAATATCACTGGCTATGTTCTACATGAACTACAAAGTGAACTGGCATCACATCTGGCTTGTTGGCTGTTGGTGAAGCACCCACCAAGAGGAGAAAATGCTGAGAGAAGAAGGGAGCCACTTTTGAGATTTTAAGTATTTTTTCTCTGTTTATTTGCTAAGTTTTTCTGCATAGCTGCCTAGTTTGAGCATTTTCTGGCTTGTTAAACTTGATTTCTGCATTAGTAGCTGTATTTAGAGCACAACCAAAAGTTGTTTACTGAATTTCCTGTTTGCACTTAATTTTAAATCGTTTTTTTCTCAAAACTTGCATATTTTCTGTCCTTGACCTAGCACTCTTGTGTGGGGTCATTTACTGCACTGTTATAACTTGATATTACCTGTGAACCTCTGCTATCTCTGAAAAAACAAAAAAAAAATCTTGCTTTTTTCCCACTTTTCTGAGATTTAAAAAAGTTCAGTTACAGGCTTGCTGTTTCCTGAACTGTTTGTAAGTTTCTGTGAGGCCATTTTTGCTTGGGCTAAAGGAAAGTCTCTCTGTTGATCAGTGGCAGTGAATAACATTGAGCAGCTTCCCTGCCCCCTGTAGGAGTGGTTACTGACTTGAAACTGTAGTTTTATTGGCCAACAGGGGTCATTTCCAAAACTCCTTCATCTTCCTCTCTTAAAACCTAGTTGCCTCATGGTTTTGGCATCTTTTCAGGCTTGTTGGCTGTTGGTGAAGCACCCACCAAGAGGAGAAAATGCTGAGAGAAGAAGGGAGCCACTTTTGAGATTTTAAGTATTTTTTCTCTGTTTATTTGCTAAGTTTTTCTGCATAGCTGCCTAGTTTGAGCATTTTCTGGCTTGTTAAACTTGATTTCTGCATTAGTAGCTGTATTTAGAGCACAACCAAAAGTTGTTTACTGAATTTCCTGTTTGCACTTAATTTTAAATCGTTTTTTTTCTCAAAACTTGCATATTTTCTGTCCTTGACCTAGCACTCTTGTGTGGGGTCATTTACTGCACTGTTATAACTTGATATTACCTGTGAACCTCTGCTATCTCTGAAAAAACAAAAACAAAAAAATCTTGCTTTTTTCCCACTTTTCTGAGATTTAAAAAAGTTCAGTTACAGGCTTGCTGTTTCCTGAACTGTTTGTAAGTTTCTGTGAGGCCATTTTTGCTTGGGCTAAAGGAAAGTCTCTCTGTTGATCAGTGGCAGTGAATAACATTGAGCAGCTTCCCTGCCCCCCGTAGGAGTGGTTACTGACTTGAAACTGTAGTTTTATTGGCCAACAGGGGTCATTTCCAAAACTCCTTCATCTTCCTCTCTTAAAACCTAGTTGCCTCATGGTTTTGGCATCTTTTCAGGCTTGTTGGCTGTTGGTGAAGCACCCACCAAGAGGAGAAAATGCTGAGAGAAGAAGGGAGCCACTTTTGAGATTTTAAGTATTTTTTCTCTGTTTATTTGCTAAGTTTTTCTGCATAGCTGCCTAGTTTGAGCATTTTCTGGCTTGTTAAACTTGATTTCTGCATTAGTAGCTGTATTTAGAGCACAACCAAAAGTTGTTTACTGAATTTCCTGTTTGCACTTAATTTTAAATCGTTTTTTTCTCAAAACTTGCATATTTTCTGTCCTTGACCTAGCACTCTTGTGTGGGGTCATTTACTGCACTGTTATAACTTGATATTACCTGTGAACCTCTGCTATCTCTGAAAAAACAAACAAAAAAAATCTTGCTTTTTTCCCACTTTTCTGAGATTTAAAAAGTTCAGTTACAGGCTTGCTGTTTCCTGAACTGTTTGTAAGTTTCTGTGAGGCCATTTTTGCTTGGGCTAAAGGAAAGTCTCTCTGTTGATCAGTGGCAGTGAATAACATTGAGCAGCTTCCCTGCCCCCGTAGGAGTGGTTACTGACTTGAAACTGTAGTTTTATTGGCCAACAGGGTTCATTTCCAAAACTCCTTCATCTTCCTCTCTTAAAACCTAGTTGCCTCATGGTTTTGGCATCTTTTCAGGCTTGTTGGCTGTTGGTGAAGCACCCACCAAGAGGAGAAAATGCTGAGAGAAGAAGGGAGCCACTTTTGAGATTTTAAGTATTTTTTCTCTGTTTATTTGCTAAGTTTTTCTGCATAGCTGCCTAGTTTGAGCATTTTCTGGCTTGTTAAACTTGATTTCTGCATTAGTAGCTGTATTTAGAGCACAACCAAAAGTTGTTTACTGAATTTCCTGTTTGCACTTAATTTTAAATCGTTTTTTTCTCAAAACTTGCATATTTTCTGTCCTTGACCTAGCACTCTTGTGTGGGGTCATTTACTGCACTGTTATAACTTGATATTACCTGTGAACCTCTGCTATCTCTGAAAAAACAAAACAAAAAAAATCTTGCTTTTTTCCCACTTTTCTGAGATTTAAAAAAGTTCAGTTACAGGCTTGCTGTTTCCTGAACTGTTTGTAAGTTTCTGTGAGGCCATTTTTGCTTGGGCTAAAGGAAAGTCTCTCTGTTGATCAGTGGCAGTGAATAACATTGAGCAGCTTCCCTGCCCCCGTAGGAGTGGTTACTGACTTGAAACTGTAGTTTTATTGGCCAACAGGGGTCATTTCCAAAACTCCTTCATCTTCCTCTCTTAAAACCTAGTTGCCTCATGGTTTTGGCATCTTTTCAGGCTTGTTGGCTGTTGGTGAAGCACCCACCAAGAGGAGAAAATGCTGAGAGAAGAAGGGAGCCACTTTTGAGATTTTAAGTATTTTTTCTCTGTTTATTTGCTAAGTTTTTCTGCATAGCTGCCTAGTTTGAGCATTTTCTGGCTTGTTAAACTTGATTTCTGCATTAGTAGCTGTATTTAGAGCACAACCAAAAGTTGTTTACTGAATTTCCTGTTTGCACTTAATTTTAAATCGTTTTTTTCTCAAAACTTGCATATTTTCTGTCCTTGACCTAGCACTCTTGTGTGGGGTCATTTACTGCACTGTTATAACTTGATATTACCTGTGAACCTCTGCTATCTCTGAAAAAACAAAACAAAAAAATCTTGCTTTTTTCCCACTTTTCTGAGATTTAAAAAAGTTCAGTTACAGGCTTGCTGTTTCCTGAACTGTTTGTAAGTTTCTGTGAGGCCATTTTTGCTTGGGCTAAAGGAAAGTCTCTCTGTTGATCAGTGGCAGTGAATAACATTGAGCAGCTTCCCTGCCCCCGTAGGAGTGGTTACTGACTTGAAACTGTAGTTTTATTGGCCAACAGGGGTCATTTCCAAAACTCCTTCATCTTCCTCTCTTAAAACCTAGTTGCCTCATGGTTTTGGCATCTTTTCAGGCTTGTTGGCTGTTGGTGAAGCACCCACCAAGAGGAGAAAATGCTGAGAGAAGAAGGGAGCCACTTTTGAGATTTTAAGTATTTTTTCTCTGTTTATTTGCTAAGTTTTTCTGCATAGCTGCCTAGTTTGAGCATTTTCTGGCTTGTTAAACTTGATTTCTGCATTAGTAGCTGTATTTAGAGCACAACCAAAAGTTGTTTACTGAATTTCCTGTTTGCACTTAATTTTAAATCGTTTTTTTCTCAAAACTTGCATATTTTCTGTCCTTGACCTAGCACTCTTGTGTGGGGTCATTTACTGCACTGTTATAACTTGATATTACCTGTGAACCTCTGCTATCTCTGAAAAAACAAACAAAAAAAATCTTGCTTTTTTCCCACTTTTCTGAGATTTAAAAAAGTTCAGTTACAGGCTTGCTGTTTCCTGAACTGTTTGTAAGTTTCTGTGAGGCCATTTTTGCTTGGGCTAAAGGAAAGTCTCTCTGTTGATCAGTGGCAGTGAATAACATTGAGCAGCTTCCCTGCCCCCTGTAGGAGTGGTTACTGACTTGAAACTGTAGTTTTATTGGCCAACAGGGGTCATTTCCAAAACTCCTTCATCTTCCTCTCTTAAAACCTAGTTGCCTCATGGTTTTGGCATCTTTTCAGGCTTGTTGGCTGTTGGTGAAGCACCCACCAAGAGGAGAAAATGCTGAGAGAAGAAGGGAGCCACTTTTGAGATTTTAAGTATTTTTTCTCTGTTTATTTGCTAAGTTTTTCTGCATAGCTGCCTAGTTTGAGCATTTTCTGGCTTGTTAAACTTGATTTCTGCATTAGTAGCTGTATTTAGAGCACAACCAAAAGTTGTTTACTGAATTTCCTGTTTGCACTTAATTTTAAATCGTTTTTTTCTCAAAACTTGCATATTTTCTGTCCTTGACCTAGCACTCTTGTGTGGGGTCATTTACTGCACTGTTATAACTTGATATTACCTGTGAACCTCTGCTATCTCTGAAAAACAAAACAAAAAAAAAATCTTGCTTTTTTCCCACTTTTCTGAGATTTAAAAAAGTTCAGTTACAGGCTTGCTGTTTCCTGAACTGTTTGTAAGTTTCTGTGAGGCCATTTTTGCTTGGGCTAAAGGAAAGTCTCTCTGTTGATCAGTGGCAGTGAATAACATTGAGCAGCTTCCCTGCCCCCTGTAGGAGTGGTTACTGACTTGAAACTGTAGTTTTATTGGCCAACAGGGGTCATTTCCAAAACTCCTTCATCTTCCTCTCTTAAAACCTAGTTGCCTCATGGTTTTGGCATCTTTTCAGGCTTGTTGGCTGTTGGTGAAGCACCCACCAAGAGGAGAAAATGCTGAGAGAAGAAGGGAGCCACTTTTGAGATTTTAAGTATTTTTCTCTGTTTATTTGCTAAGTTTTTCTGCATAGCTGCCTAGTTTGAGCATTTTCTGGCTTGTTAAACTTGATTTCTGCATTAGTAGCTGTATTTAGAGCACAACCAAAAGTTGTTTACTGAATTTCCTGTTTGCACTTAATTTTAAATCGTTTTTTTCTCAAAACTTGCATATTTTCTGTCCTTGACCTAGCACTCTTGTGTGGGGTCATTTACTGCACTGTTATAACTTGATATTACCTGTGAACCTCTGCTATCTCTGAAAAAAAAAACAAAAAAAAAATCTTGCTTTTTTCCCACTTTTCTGAGATTTAAAAAAGTTCAGTTACAGGCTTGCTGTTCCTGAACTGTTTGTAAGTTTCTGTGAGGCCATTTTTGCTTGGGCTAAAGGAAAGTCTCTCTGTTGATCAGTGGCAGTGAATAACATTGAGCAGCTTCCCTGCCCCCTGTAGGAGTGGTTACTGACTTGAAACTGTAGTTTTATTGGCCAATAGGGGTCATTTCCAAAACTCCTTCATCTTCCTCTCTTAAAACCTAGTTGCCTCATGGTTTTGGCATCTTTTCAGGCTTGTTGGCTGTTGGTGAAGCACCCACCAAGAGGAGAAAATGCTGAGAGAAGAAGGGAGCCACTTTTGAGATTTTAAGTATTTTTCTCTGTTTATTTGCTAAGTTTTTCTGCATAGCTGCCTAGTTTGAGCATTTTCTGGCTTGTTAAACTTGATTTCTGCATTAGTAGCTGTATTTAGAGCACAACCAAAAGTTGTTTACTGAATTTCCTGTTTGCACTTAATTTTAAATCGTTTTTTCTCAAAACTTGCATATTTTCTGTCCTTGACCTAGCACTCTTGTGTGGGGTCATTTACTGCACTGTTATAACTTGATATTACCTGTGAACCTCTGCTATCTCTGAAAAAAACAAAACAAAAAAAATCTTGCTTTTTTCCCACTTTTCTGAGATTTAAAAAAGTTCAGTTACAGGCTTGCTGTTCCTGAACTGTTTGTAAGTTTCTGTGAGGCCATTTTTGCTTGGGCTAAAGGAAAGTCTCTCTGTTGATCAGTGGCAGTGAATAACATTGAGCAGCTTCCCTGCCCCCTGTAGGAGTGGTTACTGACTTGAAACTGTAGTTTTATTGGCCAACAGGGGTCATTTCCAAAACTCCTTCATCTTCCTCTCTTAAAACCTAGTTGCCTCATGGTTTTGGCATCTTTTCAGGCTTGTTGGCTGTTGGTGAAGCACCCACCAAGAGGAGAAAATGCTGAGAGAAGAAGGGAGCCACTTTTGAGATTTTAAGTATTTTTTCTCTGTTTATTTGCTAAGTTTTTCTGCATAGCTGCCTAGTTTGAGCATTTTCTGGCTTGTTAAACTTGATTTCTGCATTAGTAGCTGTATTTAGAGCACAACCAAAAGTTGTTTACTGAATTTCCTGTTTGCACTTAATTTTAAATCGTTTTTTTCTCAAAACTTGCATATTTTCTGTCCTTGACCTAGCACTCTTGTGTGGGGTCATTTACTGCACTGTTATAACTTGATATTACCTGTGAACCTCTGCTATCTCTGAAAAAACAAAACAAAAAAAAATCTTGCTTTTTTCCCACTTTTCTGAGATTTAAAAAAGTTCAGTTACAGGCTTGCTGTTTCCTGAACTGTTTGTAAGTTTCTGTGAGGCCATTTTGCTTGGGCTAAAGGAAAGTCTCTCTGTTGATCAGTGGCAGTGAATAACATTGAGCAGCTTCCCTGCCCCCCGTAGGAGTGGTTACTGACTTGAAACTGTAGTTTTATTGGCCAACAGGGTCATTTCCAAAACTCCTTCATCTTCCTCTCTTAAAACCTAGTTGCCTCATGGTTTTGGCATCTTTTCAGGCTTGTTGGCTGTTGGTGAAGCACCCACCAAGAGGAGAAAATGCTGAGAGAAGAAGGGAGCCACTTTTGAGATTTTAAGTATTTTTTCTCTGTTTATTTGCTAAGTTTTTCTGCATAGCTGCCTAGTTTGAGCATTTTCTGGCTTGTTAAACTTGATTTCTGCATTAGTAGCTGTATTTAGAGCACAACCAAAAGTTGTTTACTGAATTTCCTGTTTGCACTTAATTTTAAATCGTTTTTTTCTCAAAACTTGCATATTTTCTGTCCTTGACCTAGCACTCTTGTGTGGGGTCATTTACTGCACTGTTATAACTTGATATTACCTGTGAACCTCTGCTATCTCTGAAAAACAAAACAAAAAAAATCTTGCTTTTTTCCCACTTTTCTGAGATTTAAAAAAGTTCAGTTACAGGCTTGCTGTTTCCTGAACTGTTTGTAAGTTTCTGTGAGGCCATTTTTGCTTGGGCTAAAGGAAAGTCTCTCTGTTGATCAGTGGCAGTGAATAACATTGAGCAGCTTCCCTGCCCCTGTAGGAGTGGTTACTGACTTGAAACTGTAGTTTTATTGGCCAACAGGGGTCATTTCCAAAACTCCTTCATCTTCCTCTCTTAAAACCTAGTTGCCTCATGGTTTTGGCATCTTTTCAGGCTTGTTGGCTGTTGGTGAAGCACCCACCAAGAGGAGAAAATGCTGAGAGAAGAAGGGAGCCACTTTTGAGATTTTAAGTATTTTTTCTCTGTTTATTTGCTAAGTTTTTCTGCATAGCTGCCTAGTTTGAGCATTTTCTGGCTTGTTAAACTTGATTTCTGCATTAGTAGCTGTATTTAGAGCACAACCAAAAGTTGTTTACTGAATTTCCTGTTTGCACTTAATTTTAAATCGTTTTTTTCTCAAAACTTGCATATTTTCTGTCCTTGACCTAGCACTCTTGTGTGGGGTCATTTACTGCACTGTTATAACTTGATATTACCTGTGAACCTCTGCTATCTCTGAAAAACAAAAACAAAAAAATCTTGCTTTTTTCCCACTTTTCTGAGATTTAAAAAAGTTCAGTTACAGGCTTGCTGTTTCCTGAACTGTTTGTAAGTTTCTGTGAGGCCATTTTTGCTTGGGCTAAAGGAAAGTCTCTCTGTTGATCAGTGGCAGTGAATAACATTGAGCAGCTTCCCTGCCCCCTGTAGGAGTGGTTACTGACTTGAAACTGTAGTTTTATTGGCCAACAGGGGTCATTTCCAAAACTCCTTCATCTTCCTCTCTTAAAACCTAGTTGCCTCATGGTTTTGGCATCTTTTCAGGCTTGTTGGCTGTTGGTGAAGCACCCACCAAGAGGAGAAAATGCTGAGAGAAGAAGGGAGCCACTTTTGAGATTTTAAGTATTTTTTCTCTGTTTATTTGCTAAGTTTTTCTGCATAGCTGCCTAGTTTGAGCATTTTCTGGCTTGTTAAACTTGATTTCTGCATTAGTAGCTGTATTTAGAGCACAACCAAAAGTTGTTTACTGAATTTCCTGTTTGCACTTAATTTTAAATCGTTTTTTTCTCAAAACTTGCATATTTTCTGTCCTTGACCTAGCACTCTTGTGTGGGGTCATTTACTGCACTGTTATAACTTGATATTACCTGTGAACCTCTGCTATCTCTGAAAAACAAAAACAAAAAAATCTTGCTTTTTTCCCACTTTTCTGAGATTTAAAAAAGTTCAGTTACAGGCTTGCTGTTTCCTGAACTGTTTGTAAGTTTCTGTGAGGCCATTTTTGCTTGGGCTAAAGGAAAGTCTCTCTGTTGATCAGTGGCAGTGAATAACATTGAGCAGCTTCCCTGCCCCCCGTAGGAGTGGTTACTGACTTGAAACTGTAGTTTTATTGGCCAACAGGGGTCATTTCCAAAACTCCTTCATCTTCCTCTCTTAAAACCTAGTTGCCTCATGGTTTTGGCATCTTTTCAGGCTTGTTGGCTGTTGGTGAAGCACCCACCAAGAGGAGAAAATGCTGAGAGAAGAAGGGAGCCACTTTTGAGATTTTAAGTATTTTTCTCTGTTTATTTGCTAAGTTTTTCTGCATAGCTGCCTAGTTTGAGCATTTTCTGGCTTGTTAAACTTGATTTCTGCATTAGTAGCTGTATTTAGAGCACAACCAAAAGTTGTTTACTGAATTTCCTGTTTGCACTTAATTTTAAATCGTTTTTTTCTCAAAACTTGCATATTTTCTGTCCTTGACCTAGCACTCTTGTGTGGGGTCATTTACTGCACTGTTATAACTTGATATTACCTGTGAACCTCTGCTATCTCTGAAAAAACAAAACAAAAAAAAATCTTGCTTTTTTCCCACTTTTCTGAGATTTAAAAAAGTTCAGTTACAGGCTTGCTGTTTCCTGAACTGTTTGTAAGTTTCTGTGAGGCCATTTTTGCTTGGGCTAAAGGAAAGTCTCTCTGTTGATCAGTGGCAGTGAATAACATTGAGCAGCTTCCCTGCCCCCTGTAGGAGTGGTTACTGACTTGAAACTGTAGTTTTATTGGCCAACAGGGGTCATTTCCAAAACTCCTTCATCTTCCTCTCTTAAAACCTAGTTGCCTCATGGTTTTGGCATCTTTTCAGGCTTGTTGGCTGTTGGTGAAGCACCCACCAAGAGGAGAAAATGCTGAGAGAAGAAGGGAGCCACTTTTGAGATTTTAAGTATTTTTTCTCTGTTTATTTGCTAAGTTTTTCTGCATAGCTGCCTAGTTTGAGCATTTTCTGGCTTGTTAAACTTGATTTCTGCATTAGTAGCTGTATTTAGAGCACAACCAAAAGTTGTTTACTGAATTTCCTGTTTGCACTTAATTTTAAATCGTTTTTTTCTCAAAACTTGCATATTTTCTGTCCTTGACCTAGCACTCTTGTGTGGGGTCATTTACTGCACTGTTATAACTTGATATTACCTGTGAACCTCTGCTATCTCTGAAAAACAAAAAAAAAAAATCTTGCTTTTTTCCCACTTTTCTGAGATTTAAAAAAGTTCAGTTACAGGCTTGCTGTTTCCTGAACTGTTTGTAAGTTTCTGTGAGGCCATTTTTGCTTGGGCTAAAGGAAAGTCTCTCTGTTGATCAGTGGCAGTGAATAACATTGAGCAGCTTCCCTGCCCCCGTAGGAGTGGTTACTGACTTGAAACTGTAGTTTTATTGGCCAACAGGGGTCATTTCCAAAACTCCTTCATCTTCCTCTCTTAAAACCTAGTTGCCTCATGGTTTTGGCATCTTTTCAGGCTTGTTGGCTGTTGGTGAAGCACCCACCAAGAGGAGAAAATGCTGAGAGAAGAAGGGAGCCACTTTTGAGATTTTAAGTATTTTTTCTCTGTTTATTTGCTAAGTTTTTCTGCATAGCTGCCTAGTTTGAGCATTTTCTGGCTTGTTAAACTTGATTTCTGCATTAGTAGCTGTATTTAGAGCACAACCAAAAGTTGTTTACTGAATTTCCTGTTTGCACTTAATTTTAAATCGTTTTTTTCTCAAAACTTGCATATTTTCTGTCCTTGACCTAGCACTCTTGTGTGGGGTCATTTACTGCACTGTTATAACTTGATATTACCTGTGAACCTCTGCTATCTCTGAAAAAACAAAACAAAAAAAATCTTGCTTTTTTCCCACTTTTCTGAGATTTAAAAAAGTTCAGTTACAGGCTTGCTGTTTCCTGAACTGTTTGTAAGTTTCTGTGAGGCCATTTTTGCTTGGGCTAAAGGAAAGTCTCTCTGTTGATCAGTGGCAGTGAATAACATTGAGCAGCTTCCCTGCCCCTTGTAGGAGTGGTTACTGACTTGAAACTGTAGTTTTATTGGCCAACAGGGGTCATTTCCAAAACTCCTTCATCTTCCTCTCTTAAAACCTAGTTGCCTCGTGGTTTTGGCATCTTTTCAGGCTTGTTGGCTGTTGGTGAAGCACCCACCAAGAGGAGAAAACGCTGAGAGAAGAAGGGAGCCACTTTTGAGATTTTAAGTATTTTTCTCTGTTTATTTGCTAAGTTTTTCTGCATAGCTGCCTAGTTTGAGCATTTTCTGGCTTGTTAAACTTGATTTCTGCATTAGTAGCTGTATTTAGAGCACAACCAAAAGTTGTTTACTGAATTTCCTGTTTGCACTTAATTTTAAATCGTTTTTTTCTCAAAACTTGCATATTTTCTGTCCTTGACCTAGCACTCTTGTGTGGGGTCATTTACTGCACTGTTATAACTTGATATTACCTGTGAACCTCTGCTATCTCTGAAAAAACAAACAAAAAAAAATCTTGCTTTTTTCCCACTTTTCTGAGATTTAAAAAAGTTCAGTTACAGGCTTGCTGTTTCCTGAACTGTTTGTAAGTTTCTGTGAGGCCATTTTTGCTTGGGCTAAAGGAAAGTCTCTCTGTTGATCAGTGGCAGTGAATAACATTGAGCAGCTTCCCTGCCCCCTGTAGGAGTGGTTACTGACTTGAAACTGTAGTTTTATTGGCCAACAGGGGTCATTTCCAAAACTCCTTCATCTTCCTCTCTTAAAACCTAGTTGCCTCATGGTTTTGGCATCTTTTCAGGCTTGTTGGCTGTTGGTGAAGCACCCACCAAGAGGAGAAAATGCTGAGAGAAGAAGGGAGCCACTTTTGAGATTTTAAGTATTTTTTCTCTGTTTATTTGCTAAGTTTTTCTGCATAGCTGCCTAGTTTGAGCATTTTCTGGCTTGTTAAACTTGATTTCTGCATTAGTAGCTGTATTTAGAGCACAACCAAAAGTTGTTTACTGAATTTCCTGTTTGCACTTAATTTTAAATCGTTTTTTTCTCAAAACTTGCATATTTTCTGTCCTTGACCTAGCACTCTTGTGTGGGGTCATTTACTGCACTGTTATAACTTGATATTACCTGTGAACCTCTGCTATCTCTGAAAAAACAAAACAAAAAAATCTTGCTTTTTTCCCACTTTTCTGAGATTTAAAAAAGTTCAGTTACAGGCTTGCTGTTTCCTGAACTGTTTGTAAGTTTCTGTGAGGCCATTTTTGCTTGGGCTAAAGGAAAGTCTCTCTGTTGATCAGTGGCAGTGAATAACATTGAGCAGCTTCCCTGCCCCCTGTAGGAGTGGTTACTGACTTGAAACTGTAGTTTTATTGGCCAACAGGGGTCATTTCCAAAACTCCTTCATCTTCCTCTCTTAAAACCTAGTTGCCTCATGGTTTTGGCATCTTTTCAGGCTTGTTGGCTGTTGGTGAAGCACCCACCAAGAGGAGAAAATGCTGAGAGAAGAAGGGAGCCACTTTTGAGATTTTAAGTATTTTTTCTCTGTTTATTTGCTAAGTTTTTCTGCATAGCTGCCTAGTTTGAGCATTTTCTGGCTTGTTAAACTTGATTTCTGCATTAGTAGCTGTATTTAGAGCACAACCAAAAGTTGTTTACTGAATTTCCTGTTTGCACTTAATTTTAAATCGTTTTTTTCTCAAAACTTGCATATTTTCTGTCCTTGACCTAGCACTCTTGTGTGGGGTCATTTACTGCACTGTTATAACTTGATATTACCTGTGAACCTCTGCTATCTCTGAAAAAACAAAACAAAAAAAATCTTGCTTTTTTCCCACTTTTCTGAGATTTAAAAAAGTTCAGTTACAGGCTTGCTGTTTCCTGAACTGTTTGTAAGTTTCTGTGAGGCCATTTTTGCTTGGGCTAAAGGAAAGTCTCTCTGTTGATCAGTGGCAGTGAATAACATTGAGCAGCTTCCCTGCCCCCTGTAGGAGTGGTTACTGACTTGAAACTGTAGTTTTATTGGCCAACAGGGGTCATTTCCAAAACTCCTTCATCTTCCTCTCTTAAAACCTAGTTGCCTCATGGTTTTGGCATCTTTTCAGGCTTGTTGGCTGTTGGTGAAGCACCCACCAAGAGGAGAAAACGCTGAGAGAAGAAGGGAGCCACTTTTGAGATTTTAAGTATTTTTTCTCTGTTTATTTGCTAAGTTTTTCTGCATAGCTGCCTAGTTTGAGCATTTTCTGGCTTGTTAAACTTGATTTCTGCATTAGTAGCTGTATTTAGAGCACAACCAAAAGTTGTTTACTGAATTTCCTGTTTGCACTTAATTTTAAATCGTTTTTTTCTCAAAACTTGCATATTTTCTGTCCTTGACCTAGCACTCTTGTGTGGGGTCATTTACTGCACTGTTATAACTTGATATTACCTGTGAACCTCTGCTATCTCTGAAAAAACAAAACAAAACAAAAAATCTTGCTTTTTTCCCACTTTTCTGAGATTTAAAAAAGTTCAGTTACAGGCTTGCTGTTTCCTGAACTGTTTGTAAGTTTCTGTGAGGCCATTTTTGCTTGGGCTAAAGGAAAGTCTCTCTGTTGATCAGTGGCAGTGAATAACATTGAGCAGCTTCCCTGCCCCTGTAGGAGTGGTTACTGACTTGAAACTGTAGTTTTATTGGCCAACAGGGGTCATTTCCAAAACTCCTTCATCTTCCTCTCTTAAAACCTAGTTGCCTCATGGTTTTGGCATCTTTTCAGGCTTGTTGGCTGTTGGTGAAGCACCCACCAAGAGGAGAAAATGCTGAGAGAAGAAGGGAGCCACTTTTGAGATTTTAAGTATTTTTTCTCTGTTTATTTGCTAAGTTTTTCTGCATAGCTGCCTAGTTTGAGCATTTTCTGGCTTGTTAAACTTGATTTCTGCATTAGTAGCTGTATTTAGAGCACAACCAAAAGTTGTTTACTGAATTTCCTGTTTGCACTTAATTTTAAATCGTTTTTTTCTCAAAACTTGCATATTTTCTGTCCTTGACCTAGCACTCTTGTGTGGGGTCATTTACTGCACTGTTATAACTTGATATTACCTGTGAACCTCTGCTATCTCTGAAAAACCAAAAACAAAAAAAAAATCTTGCTTTTTTCCCACTTTTCTGAGATTTAAAAAAGTTCAGTTACAGGCTTGCTGTTTCCTGAACTGTTTGTAAGTTTCTGTGAGGCCATTTTTGCTTGGGCTAAAGGAAAGTCTCTCTGTTGATCAGTGGCAGTGAATAACATTGAGCAGCTTCCCTGCCCCCGTAGGAGTGGTTACTGACTTGAAACTGTAGTTTTATTGGCCAACAGGGGTCATTTCCAAAACTCCTTCATCTTCCTCTCTTAAAACCTAGTTGCCTCATGGTTTTGGCATCTTTTCAGGCTTGTTGGCTGTTGGTGAAGCACCCACCAAGAGGAGAAAATGCTGAGAGAAGAAGGGAGCCACTTTTGAGATTTTAAGTATTTTTTCTCTGTTTATTTGCTAAGTTTTTCTGCATAGCTGCCTAGTTTGAGCATTTTCTGGCTTGTTAAACTTGATTTCTGCATTAGTAGCTGTATTTAGAGCACAACCAAAAGTTGTTTACTGAATTTCCTGTTTGCACTTAATTTTAAATCGTTTTTTTCTCAAAACTTGCATATTTTCTGTCCTTGACCTAGCACTCTTGTGTGGGGTCATTTACTGCACTGTTATAACTTGATATTACCTGTGAACCTCTGCTATCTCTGAAAAAACAAAAAAAAAAATCTTGCTTTTTTCCCACTTTTCTGAGATTTAAAAAAGTTCAGTTACAGGCTTGCTGTTTCCTGAACTGTTTGTAAGTTTCTGTGAGGCCATTTTTGCTTGGGCTAAAGGAAAGTCTCTCTGTTGATCAGTGGCAGTGAATAACATTGAGCAGCTTCCCTGCCCCCCGTAGGAGTGGTTACTGACTTGAAACTGTAGTTTTATTGTCCGTTTTGGGTCTATTCCTGCTTCTTTCCAGCCCCTGCTATCAAGCACGCCTTAACGTGCTTTAGCGCGATTTACCGTTAAGTTGCCACTACAGCAGCATCGGGCAGCGCTGGTTTAACAAGGTTAAACTTTTTCTGGCTCCATAAAGTCTGTTCTTCAATTTTTCCCTTAGAACTGCTCTGTTAGTAACCTAAACAGTTTACACCTTCACTAAAAAGCACAGCACTTGTTCCTAATTGCTTTTTCTTCTCAAAAAGCTCAGCACTTGTCTTAAAAGAATATCCGTTGTCTTATAAGCATTTTCTTTGCAGGTCAAGCACTCCTATATTATACAAATCCCTCACTTGCAAAACCCCCCAGGAGTGCCCACTTCCCTGCTAAGCCCTCTACTTTTCTGTCTCATACCAACTCATAATTCTTTCTAGCATGTCGAAGGGTCAGATGCTGGTGTCCTCTCCTGCCCAGTTGGTGAATCTGGGAATTCTGAGGCAATGTTACAATTGCCTCATGTACATGGACAATCCTCTCCTCCTCCCACATAACACTAACACTTGCGAGAGATGCAGCTATTTAGCCAAACTGGAGGCTGAGCTCTCTCAACTCAGGACTGGCAAGACCAGGCAGGAGGAGAAGGCAACTACACACACCACAATACAAGTCTCACATAACTCAACCACACCACTGAATCAAACACATAAACACACTAAGACATACTCGGAGGCTCTGAGTAAAAATATACCTAAACAGCAAAAGCCTCCAAAGCAGACACCCAAGCAACTGCAAACTCAAGACACCACACAAACCACACATAAAAAAACAAAATCAGTGTGCAAAGCAGTCACTGCCCTTAAGGCCAAATACAACACCAAACATTCTTGTCATAGGTGACTCCATAGTCAGACACACTGACGTCCCACTCACCAGGCTGAACAAGGAGAAGGTCACGGTAAGCTGCCTATCGGGCACTAGAATCCACCACATAACACAAGCACTCAGGTCACTCCACGGCAAGTACAAGTATGACACAGTCATTGTCCATGCTGGTGTGAACGACCTGAGATGTACCTCCCTGGACTACATGAAAAGAGACATAGAGGAGCTCTCTGATTATGTAGCCCAGGCAGGTATGACCCTGACCATGAGCAGTATCCTTCCTTCACCACGAATGATGCCACAATATAGTGACAAGATGATCAGCTTTAACAATTGGCTTAATTTCTGGTGTCATTCAAAGAGGATCCAGTGTCTGTCTGCTTGGGATGACATGCTTGACAAGCCACGCTGCTTCGCAAGGGACGGCTTGCACCTGTCACCCCTGGGATTCCAGATATTGGCTAAGGCTCTTGCCACCCCCATAGTGCCTTTTTTAGGCAAGGCTCAAATTCTAAACCTACCACCCTAGAAAACAAAAGTGGAAAGAAACTAAGGGTAATGCTGCTCAATGCCAGAAGTCTAAATCTCAAAATGCATGGACTCGAGGCCCTTCTCAGTATGGAGAACATCGATGTCTGTGCTGTGACTGAAACCTGGTTCAAGGCTCCTGAGAGCACCCCGGCACTATCAGGTTTTACCTCATATCATGCATTCCGGCCCCAAAACCCGGACCATACCACAAAAGGAGGGGGTGTATCCATATTCATCAAGGATACCCACACCTCCAGGTTGGTGGCTACGCACGAAGCATCGGAAACCATCCAGGTGCAATTAACCATAGGCAAAACTGCTCTACAATTTGTAGCATGCTACAGGCCACCCTCTCAAACTCAGGAAACCCACACAGCCTTCCTGAAGTCACTGGAGGGTATAAATGTATCACCAAACACCATCATATTGGGTGACTTCAACTACCCAAATATAGACTGGGAACATTACTCAAGCCCCAACTTTCTAGCCCAAAGGTTCCTGGAGTTCATAAATTCAAATGCCATGGAACAACTAGTCACCATCCCCACAAGAGGAGAAAATATACTAGATCTCATCATCACAAACATGGGGACAAAATGCTCCACACCGGAAGTATATCCCTCTTTGGTGAGATCAGATCATAAACTAATCTCACTAGAAATCCACATCCCGCCCCACCCCAAACAAAAAAGACCACAGTGAAGAACTTCTCTAAAGCAAACTTCACACTACTCAAGACAGGTGTGGTATCCTTCAAGGCCCCCGAGCCAATGGAAATCACAACCCAAGCTGCAGAAGCCCTTACAAATGCCTTCTATGAACACCTTCAGGACTGCATGGATCAGGCAATCCCAAATAAAACCAAGACTCTTTCCACCAAGGGCAAATGTCCAGTCTGGTGGACCCCAGCCATAAACAAACTTTACAATAAGAGGAGAAAGCTATTACATGATAGAGCAAAATCCCAAAAAGGGAAGGCATCTTTGATCAGTACTAGCAAGAAACTACGATCCCTCATAAAATCATCCAAGGCCAACTTTGAGAAAAAATTGCCATAGATTCAAAAGACAAACATAAGGCCTTCTTCTGCTATGTCAGAAACCTGGGTGGAAACTCCCAGATATGCTCAGAATTAGTCCAAAATGATACAAAAATCACTGAACCCACAGACATTGCCAACATACTGGCAGACAGGTTCAGCGCAAACTTCACCCCCCCAAAAGGAGAGATTACTATCCCAACAGAGTGTAGCCTCCCAGACATCTCAAATGCGCAGGTGAAATCTGTTCTATCTAAAGCTAAAAACACAGCATCAATGGGACCAGTTGGTGTCCCCGGCTGTGTGCTACATGAACTCAATGAAGAACTAAACCCGCACATAAGGCAGCTGTTTAATCTTAGCCTTACCACAGGATATGTGCCCAAGGAGTGGCGTATGGCAACTGTGGTCCCACTCCACAAAGGTGGTGCCTCTACGGACCCTGGTAATTACTGCCCCATAAGCTTAACAAGCCTGGTCTGCAAAGCTATGGAGAGGATCATAATGGAACTCATAAACAAGGACATAGGGGACTTGCAGACCTTGGACCCAACCCAGTTTGGCTTTGTCAAGGGCAAATCTTGCCTTTTGAACTTGGTCAACTTCTTCGAAACAGGTACCAAGGCCATTGATGAGGGAAAGGCAGTCCATACAGCCTACCTTGACCTTGCAAAAGCTTTCGACACAATACCCCACTCGGGTATCATAGAGAAACTTACCAGCTTAAATGTAAACCCATATGCCACAAGATGGGTTGCAAACTGGCTAAAGGACAGAACCCACAGGGTTAGAGTTGCTGGAGCCATGTCAGACTCCAAGACGGTTACAAGTGGTGTCCCACAGGGCTCAGTCCTTGGCCCTCTATTGTTCGGCATCTACTTCTCAGAAGTACAGGCAAACATAGGAGGACTATGGCTGACAAAGTTTGCGGATGACTGCAAACTGGGTGCCATAGTGGATAGTACATCGGACACAGACATCCTTCAGAGGGGTCTCACGGAAACTGATAGCTGGTGCCAGAGCCATGGCCTGAAGTTAAACGCAAAAAGTGTATAGTCATACCCTTCGGGAAAAACAAGGTAACCCCAAGCTACCATATAGGTGGCAACCCACTAAGCACAGAAGAGGTTATCAGGGACCTGGGTACCCAGGTTGACAGTGGCCTCTCGCTTGACACTCACGTTGCTAAAGTGGTTGAAAGACCTTCTACATTGCCCATCTGATCATGAAGGGATTCACATCCAGATCAAGTGAGGTCATTGTTCCCCTGTACTCTTCACTTATCAGACCAATGATCGAGTACAATGCCCCATTCGGGATGTATCTCACCCGACACCTGCAGCAATTGGAGAGACCCCAAAAGTTCCTCACCAAAAGGATAAAGGGACTCCAAAACCTGTCATATACTGCCAGACTGAAGAAACTCCAACTCTATTCAGTTGCATACCGTCTGCTCAGAGGTGACCTGTGCCTGACATACAAGGCCATGACCAACCCGGAATTAATGGACATGCTCCACCTCAAAAAATCCAAATCCACCAGAACCACTAGAGCAAGTGACTTAAACCTTAGCACGGATATAAATAGGACGTGCTGGAGGGATAGATTTATCACCCAGAGACTCCCCATGCTGTGGAATAAAATCCCGGTCCATGTGAGGCAGAGCACCTCGCTGGCTCTGTTCAAGAGAAATCTTGACTGGTGGATGGGAGATCGTAGGTTTACCCTGGGAATCATCTCTGTGTCACTGCTGGACAGAGGCACAACAAACTAATGGGCACATTATTTCTAACATAAGGGGTGGCGTAAGCCACATAACTTTGGGCTAGGCTTATAAATGCCTTAGGGCAGATAGCCTAGTATAAACCTATGAACCTATGAACCTATCTGTGTGCCCTGTTCAGTCACAGCCTCACCTCAGGCTTTGTCCCTACCAAATGGCACACTGCTACAGTCATCCCTCTACATAAATGGGGAGAGAATACAGACACTGGGAATTATTGCTCTATTAGCCTGATGAGTCTGATATGTACAGCTATGGAGCCCATCCTCATGGACCTGATTAACAAAGATATAAGAAATCTCCAAACTCTAGACGCCATGCAATTTGGCTTTGTGAAATGGAGATCATGCCTGCTCAGCCTGGTTGACTTCTTTGAGTCAGTCACCAGGGCTGTGGAAGAAGGTATTGCAGTGCATAAAGCATACCTCAATCAGGCCAAGGCCTTTGATACCATTCCTCACTTGGGAATTATTGATAAACTCACCAAACTAGGCATCAACCCTTATATCACTAGGTGGGTTGCAAATTGGCTCACAGATAAAACATACAGTGTGAAAGTAGCAGACTTCAAGGCAGACTGCTGACCAGTCACGAGTGGAGTCCCACAGGGATCGGTCCTGGGTCCTCTCCTGTTCAGCATCTACTTCTCAGAAGTTCAGGCCAACACAAAGGGACTCTGGCTGACCAAGTCTGTAGACAACTGCAAGCTGGGAGCCATTATTATCTCCCCAAGTTTTGCAGACATCCTAGAGAAAGGCCTCACTGAGACCAATGACTGGTGTTGAAACCATGGCCTTAAGCTTAATGCCAAAAAATGTGCAGTCATCCCCTTTGGTAAAAACTCAGTTCCCACTAATTACCACATTGATGTGAGCCCACTGAACACTGAAGGCATTATAAGAGATCTGAGGATGCAGTTTGACAGCAACCTCTTCTTCAACCACCACATTGCCACTGTGGTCAGACAGTTCTTCTGTGTGGCACATCTCATTACCCAGGGTTTTGAATCCAGGAAGAAAGAGGTGATCATCTCTCTCTACTCTTCCCTCATTAGACCAATCATTGAGTATAATGCCCCATTTGACATGTACCTCACTAGACAATTGCAACAGCTGGAGAGGCCACAGAAGTACCTCACAAAGAGGATCCTAGGCATTAAACACATGCCCTACGCAGACAGACTCAAGCGACTCCAGCTATTCTCTGTCTTATATCGCCTACTTAGAGGCGATCTCTGCTTGACTTACAAAGCCATGTCTGACCCAGCTCTGTTAGAAATGCTACATCTAAAAAAATCCCAATCCCTCTTCACCACACACTCCAGAGACCTCAACCTCATTACCACAATCAACAGAATATGCTGGAGGGACAGGTTCCTCACCCAGAGACTGCCCATGCTCTGGAATAGACTTCCCATACATGTCAAGCAGAGCACCTCACTGTCCCTCTTCAAGAGAAATATTGATGAGTGGATAGGTAATAGAAAGTTCACCCTGGGGATCACTTCAGTGGCTGTACTTGACAGACGTACTGAGAACTAATGTTGGGTGGCACAATGCCAGGGCACTTCTATAGGCTAGGCTTGTAAAGGCTCCAGAGCCATTAGCCTAATACACACCTTTGAACCTATAAACCTATGAAGTTACAAGACTAAGGTCCCAGAACGAATTGGAAAAATGCACTGAAATGTAACATTAAGCAGGAAATTGATAATCGGAATATAAAACTTTAGCAGCAAAACCATAGTTGTGGACGTGACACTGCCTGTTTGCCTGACCATCTGTGTACCATGCTCAAACCTGCTGGAGGGGTTTCCTAGCTACTGACATCAGAAAAGTATCATCACTATTGTCACTGATGAGAGGAATGATAGACAGATTTACCCACTCACTATCAGACTGGCTGAGGCTTTTGTACACTAGGCCAGTGCATGGTCATGTTGTGCAAAATGCAGCAGACAGTAAACGTAATTCATGCAGTAACAGGATCATATTGAAGGACACCCCCAGACTCATCCAAGCAATGGAAATAGGCTTTCAGAAGAACAAACACACACTCAATGACTATTTTTGTTTGGGAGAGAGTAGTGTTGAGGCACTGCTTGGAAGCTCCCTTGGAGGCTATGGACATGTGTCACTAGCCAAGATTTGAATGGGTTGTCTCTGTAAACTGCAAAACAAAATAGAGTAGGGGAACACATAAAATAAGAGGGCCAGAAATACTAAGTATGACCTATACTACCATTCTACAGATTATGAACTAGCTAAGATTACAAACAAGAAAATGCTTGACATTTACCAACTAGGTGAACATGAGAAATTCTACCGTGCTGGAGGAAGTTGTAAAGGGAACTTATGTGCCAGATATGAAAATCATGGGGACTGCCATGATGCTAGGCCAACATGTTGATAATGCACCCACGTGCATCAACACACTCTATCTGGCAGTTGATGGAATCATTTCTGCTGAATATCTGAGCTGTATGGCTGGGTCCTATATATCTACATCAACTGTATTACAAGCTGGTAGGTACATAGCTGGCTGCTATATACCTACATCAACTGTATCACAAGTTGAGCTAAGTAAAAACTTGTAGTGTTAAAGATAGTACTGCATTTTATTTTTCTGTTTATTTATTTGTTTCATTGAATATTGTGCTAAAGATAGTACTGCATTTTATTTTTCTGTTTAATTATTAGTTTCACTGAATATTGTGGTCTCTCTATCTCTCTGCAGTAAGTTGGGGTAATTGTTTTCACTTCATTGATATTCGGTGTTGAACTGTTAGCCTAGAGGGTTTCTCTGTGTTTATTAGTGTTAGTCACTTATCTGTGAAGTTATATCTGCTGAATATCTGAGCAGTTCTGCTGGCTGCTATATACCTACATCAACTATATTACAAGCTGAGATAAGTAAAAACTTGCAGTGTTAAAGAGAGTACTGCATTTTATTTTTCTGTTTATTTGTTTCATGGAATATTGTGTTAAAGATAGTACTGCATTTTATTTTTCTGTTTATTTATTTGTTTCACTGAATATTGTGGTCTCTCTGTCTCTCTGCAGTTAGTTTTCTGCCCTCCCTCCCTGTTCTTGTTGTGATATTAATCTTGGTGGCTTTGGGATTGTCTGCCTCTCCTGTAAATTTGTGTTTGAACACTCCTCCTGGTTCCATCTCATTTGCTCACTCAACCGAGTACAGTACATTGCAATCATATTTTGATTTCAGACACTCCTACCAGTCCAATCTGTTCAGCTGTATCCCAGTCTAGTGTCATTAGCTCATTCTACTTAATACAGAGAGAATATTTGAGAAGGCCAGCCCACTTAGGTCTTTAACCTTGAATTATCTTCTGTTACTCCTTTTTCCCTTTCCACTTTACAAAAAAAATCTTTGCTAGAATCTTCTTGTGCTTTGACAGTGTGCTTCTCAGCTGAAAAGTATATTTTTGGCACTTTTTAACTGCTCAGAGTTGAATAAAACAATAATTGAATTCAGTTCAGAATACAGTTTGAATAAATTGCATTTATTTAAACTGTATTTGCTTTAATATTGCTACACACTGAAGTGTACTAGCTGGCAACGCACTTGAATTGTTTCTAGTGCTGTTTTAGCTGCTTTTCTGTAAAAAAAATCTAAGATTGTTTCCTGCCTTTTCTGTAAATAGTCTAGTCTAGATACAGATTTGCTGTATCCGGGACTGTTTGTAAGCTTCTGAGCCCCCCCTAGCCTTTCTGTGTTGGAGGGAAGCCTTCTAGATTATCAGTGGGAGTGGTAAGCACTAGGTAGCCTATCTACCACAATAGTGATTTCTGTCCCAGAAATTGTAGTTTATTGGCCGTTTGGGCAGTTTTTCCATCTCTTTCAATTTTCTAGTCTAAAAGACAGCTTTTGCACTTGTTTCCTGCCTTTCCTGTAACCAGTCTAATCCAGATACAGTTTTGCTGTATCCAGGACTGTTTGTAAGTTTCTGAGCCCCCCAAGCCTTCCTGTGTTGAGGGAAGCCTTTTAGCTTATCAGTAGGAGAGGTAAGCAATAGGTAGCCTATCTACCACAAGAGGAGTGGTTTCTCGCCAAGAAATTGTAGTTTATTGGCTATTTGGGCAGTTTTTACATCTCTTTCAACTTTCTGGTTTAAAAGCCCGCATTTGCGGTTGTTTCCCACCTTTCCTGTAACTAGTCGTCCAGATACAGATTTGCTGTGTCCAGGACTGTTTGTAAGCTTCTGAACCCCCCAAGCCTTTCTGTGTTAGAGGGAAGCCTTCTAGCTTATCAGTGGGAGTGGTAAGCACTACGTAGCCTATCTACCACAAGATGAGTGGTTTCTGACCCAGAAATTGCAGTTTATTGACTGTTTGGGAAATTTTTCCATATCTTTCAACTTTCAGGTTTAAAAGCTTGTGTTTGCAATTGTTTCCAACCTTTCCAGTAAGTAGTCTAGTCCAGGTACAGATTTGCTGTATCCAGGACTGTTTGTAAGCTTCTGAGCCCCCCAAGCCTTTCTGTGTTGGAGGGAAGCCTTCTAGCTTATCAGTGGGAGTGGTTTGCACTAGGTAGCCTATCTACCACAAGAGGAGTGGTTTCTGGTCCAGAAATTGTAGTTTATTGGCCGTTTGGGCAGTTTTTCCATCTCTTTCAACTTTCTGTTTAAAAGCCCGCATTTGTGCTTTTCCCACCTTTCCTGTAACTTGTCTAGTCCAGATACAGATTTGTTGTATCCAGGACTGTTTGTAAGCTTCAGAGTGGTGCCAAAGTCTGCTCTTCAAATTTTCCCTTAGATCTGCTAGCTCTCTCCTCTCCTGCACTTTTACTAGCTTATTAGTTTAGCACTTTACCAGACTTCTTGTAGCAATTATTGTAGCACACAGAAGTGCTACCAGCACTAAACCTTCTACAAGGAAACAGCTCCAGTACTTATTATTAATGCCCACACCTCCAGGCATGTCTAAAGGTCAGTTCCCTGTGCTTTCTCCTATTAACCTGGTGAACGTGGGAATCCTGAGGCAATGTAGCAACCACCTCATGTACACTGACAACCCTCTCCTCTTACCTCCCAACACTCAGATTTGCGAGAGATGCACACTTATATATCCAAATTGGAAGCCACACACTCTCCAGATAAAATCAGAATAGCTGGTCAAGAGGTGAAGGTCAACACTTGCACCACACCACATGGAACACATAGCCCTCCAGAACACACACTAGCACTGCCTTCACATAAAAACACAAACCACACACCCACATTTGTTGAGGCTCTCAATAAAAATCTACCCAAGTAGAGACCTCCAAGGCAGAAATGCACTTGACCACTACAACACAACACTAATTACAAGACACATAACTCTCCTAAACAGTGTGCCACTCAACCAAAGCCCCTAAGCAAAACAGCATGCTCAACACACTAGTCATAGGTGACTCAATAGTGAGGCACACCGATGTCCCACTCACTAGACTGAATAAGGAGAAAGTAACAGTCAGCTGCCTGTCAGGCACCAGGAACCACCACATAATGCATGCACTCAGGTCCCTCAACAACAGGTATGAATATGCCTCTGTCATTGCACATGTGGGTGTAAATGACCTCAGACATACCTCCCTGGACTACATGAAAAGAGACATGGAGGAGCTATCGGATTATGTAGCCCAGGCGGTTATGACCCTAGCCCTGAGCAGCATCCTACCATCACCCAGAATTATACCACAGTACAAGCAGAAAATGATTGATTTCAACAAGTGGCTAAGTTTCTGGTGTCATTCTAAGTGGATCCAGTATCTGTCTGCCTGGGATGACATGATTGACAGACCTCGATGCTTTGCTAGAGATGGCCTGCATCTGTCACCCCTGGGCTTCCAGATACTGGCCAAGGCTCTTGCCACCCATATAGTGCCTTTTTTAGGCAGTGTTCCAAAGACCAAATTACCACTGTAACAGATACAAACAAATGCAATCTAAGGGTCATGCTGCTCAATGCTAGAAGTCTAAATCTCAAAATGCACTCACTCATTCAAAGCACTCCTTAAAATGGAGAACATCAACATTTGTGCTGTAACAGAGACCTGGTTCATGGCAGCAGAAAGCACCCCTGCACTACTAGGCTGTAACTCATTCCACACCTTTTGGCCCCGGAACTTGGACCGAAGCTCCAAAGATGGTGGTGTTTCCATATTCATAAAGGATGCACACACCTCCAGACTGGTAGCCCAACATAACGCATCTGAGATACTTCAGGAGCAGCTAACATTGGGTAAGACAGTGATTCAGGTCGTAGCCTGC
This sequence comes from Protopterus annectens, assembly GCF_019279795.1. NCBI lineage: Eukaryota > Metazoa > Chordata > Ceratodontiformes > Protopteridae > Protopterus > Protopterus annectens. The sequence continues at coordinate 700,987,292 of NC_056733.1, read as the reverse complement.
TATAGCTCCCCAACCATGTCCCAAGACTCACACTCCATGTTCCTAAGCATCCTGGAGAATATTAAGGTCCAACCCAACACTCATGCTGGGCGACTTCAACTACCCCTCCATTAACTGGGAAAACTGCTCATGTACCAATACACTTGCCCAACGCTTCCTGGAATTCATTAATTCCAATGCCCTGGACCAGCTCATTCTTATCCCCAGTAGGTAGCAACATCCTTGAACTGGTCATTACTAATATGGGCGACCATTGCTCTACACCAATAGTCAACTCCTCCCTGGTTAGATCCAACCACAAACTAATCACCTTGGAAATCCACATCCCTCCCCCCCACCCACAAAGGTAACTACCATGAAAAACTTCTCCAAAGCTAACTTTGGGCTCCTTAAAACAGAGGTGGCTGACTCCACAGCACCCATGCAAATGGAAAATAGTTGCATGACTCCTGAATCACACACCAATGTACTGTACGAACATGTACAGAAATACATGATTCTCGCCATACCCAATAGAACGAAGATATTCTCCCCCCAAAAAAGGAAGCCAATTTGGTGGTCCCCTGCCTTAAACAAACTCTACAACAGAAGGAGGAAACTGTTGCAGAATAAGGTGAAGTCTCAAGACTGGAAAAACTCTATCAACCTCAACAAAAGGTTGAGATCCCTCATCAAATCCTCTAAAGCTAGCTATGAAAACAAAATTGCAGCAGATAGTAAAGACAACCACAAAGCCCTCTATAGTTATGTAAGGAATCTCCATGGCAATACCCAGATTTGATATGAGCTACTGCACAATGGTACCTCTTATACCGAGCCAGCAGATATTGTCAATATACTGGCCAACAGAATCAGTGCCAATTTTACCGCTCTCCCCACCCCAAAGGACCAATCACAATACCAGTAGATTTCCAGGCACCCAGTATTACTGCTGCACAGGTTAAAACAGCACTGTCCAAGGCAAATAATACAATTTCTATGTGACCTGGCAATATCACTGGCTGTGTTCTACATGAACTACAGTGTGAACTGGCACCTCACTTGTGTGCCCTGTTCAATCACAGCCTCTCCTCAGGCTTTGTCCCTACCAAATGGTGCACTGCTACAGTCATCCCTCTCCACAAAGGAGGAGTAACTACAGACCCTGGGAACTATCGCCCCATTAGCCTGATGAGTCTGATATGCAAGGCTATGGAATGCATCATCATGGACCTAATAAACAAGGATATAGGGAATCTCCAAACTCTGGATCTTACATAGTTTGGTTTTGTGAAGGGTAGACCATGCCTGCTCAACTTGGTCGACTTCTTTGAGTCAGTCACCAGAGCTGTGGATGAAGCCAAGGTGGTTCATAGAGCCTACCTTGATCTGGCCAAGGCCTTTGATACCATTCCCCACTCAGGAATCATAGAAAAACTCACTAAGCTAGCCATCAATCCTTATATCACTAGGTGGGCTGCAAACTGGCTCATGGATAGAACCCACAGTGTGAAAGTAGCTGACTCCATGTCAGACTGTTGACCAGTCATGAGTGGAGCCCCACAGGGGTCGGTCCTGGATCCTCTCCTGTTTGGTATTTACTTCTCTGAAGTTCAGGCCAACACGAAAGGACTCTGTCTGACAAAGTTCACAGATGATTGCAAGTTGGGAGCCATAATTAACTCCCCAAGTGATGTTGACATCCTACAGAAAGGCCTCACTGAGGCCAATGACTGGTGTCAGAACTATGGCCTTAAGCTCAATGCCAAAAATGTGTTGTTAGTCCACTGAACACAGAAGACGTCAAAAGAGATCTGGGAACACAGGTTGACAGCAACCTCTCTTTTGACCACCACATTGCCACTGTGGTCAGAAAGTCCTTCTATGCGGCACATCTCATTACTAAGGGTTTTGCATCCAGGAAGAAAGAGGCCATTGTCTCCCTCTACTCTTCTTTCATTAGGCCAGTCATCGAGTACAATGCTCCATTTGGCATGTAGCTCACTAGACACCTACAACAACTGGAGAGGCCACAAAAATACCTCACAATGAGGAGCTTAGGCCTTAAACACATCCTATATGGACAGACTCAAAAAACTCCAACTATTCTCTGTCTCATATCGCCTACTTAGAAGTGATCTCTGCTTGACTTACAAAGCCATGACTGACCCAGCTCTGTTAGAAATGCTACATATAAAGAAATCCCAATCCCTCTGCACTACATACTCCAGAGACCTCAGCTTCATTAACAGAATCAACAGAACAAGCTAGAGCGACAGGTTCATGACCCAGAGACTGCCCATGCTATGGAATAGACTTCCCATACATGTCAAGTGGAGCACCTCATTGGCCCCCTTCAAGGGAAATATTGATGAGTGGATGGGAAATAGAAAGTTCACCCTGGGGATCACTCCAGTGCATCTACTTGACAGAGGCACTGGGAACTAAGGTCAGGGTGGCATGATGCCAGGGTAACCCTATGGGCTAAGCTTGTAAAGGATCCAGGGCCATTAGCCTAGTACACACCTATGAACCTATACAGCCATGAGATGTGTGCTATAAGCATTTGTGTAATATGCTGTCAGTATTGTGCAGAACTGATTAGGAGTTGTGTTTAGAAGCATGCATTCTTGACAAGTCATAGAGTGACTTTACTTCAATCATTCCTTATTAATTCAATGCATGTATATCAGTCAATCCTTTCCTCCCACCTCTACATTTCAGTAACCCCATTTTTTTTTTTGCTATTTAGCCTGTACTGCTCTGTAAAATAAATTTCTATACTAAATGCACTAAAGAATCTCATTGACATTTGACTGATATTTCTAAGTTAACTTTGTAATTAATTAACAGTGAAGCAAATATAACTCTGAACAGTCAGTGCAAATATAACCTTTTTTCTTTAATCAATAATCCACTCTTGCTCAGAGAGATATGGGCATTCATACAGTTCGCTGGTAAAGAACTACTGCTAAATCACTTAAAGAGCAGCTTCATCAAATATCAAAAGTACTTCACGGGCTTACTACAGAGACTGCTTCATGTGCTAAAAATGTATACTATGGGTCAAGTGTTTCAAGCACATGACTTCTGAGTTTTAGCCCTCATTAGAGGAACATCACTATTTTTTTCCCAAACAGACCCTCTTCTGACATTTTTAGACCTAACATTCTGCATTGGCTTTTGAAATTTGAATGCAGGATTTCATAACTATCTGCAGTGCTGTTCTATCTGCAAATATTGCCAATTCAAGTTTATTCATTCAGAACACATACAGAGGTCACCATGACAAATCTGGAAGCATTTCACATATTTCAGTTATATGTTGGGAAATATTTTATTTTTATTACTGCATTTGTGTAAAACACTGCCTTCTTAGATATATATATGGCTTGTTGTAAAATGCTGCCTTCTTAGATGTATATGGCTTGTTGTTGTTCTGTTTTTCTTAATTACCAGTGAAAACACATACGTGATGTGCTTTTTGCACAGAATGTGTACCATTTACAAGTCCTAATTATCTGGTTCTCACTGTGTTAATGTAGGTGGCTAACTAATTCAAACAGAAAAGGTGATGTAGTGATCATGTGAAAGGAGGCATCAATAACCAGCATGAAGAAGGCAAAGGCAGCTGCAGGAGTTTTGTGATTTATAAAATCAAAAGAAAATTATCAGATGAAATCTATGTAATCAAGGACTGGAACCTTCCAGAAGGAGAAAGGTTATTAGATTATAACATTCCAAAGACATGCATCTGGAGCATTTCTCCCCGGGCCTCCGCTGAAAACAGGCTCTGTGGAACCTAGTCGGACTTTCCCGGTCAACAAATGATAAATAAATAAATAAATAAATAAATAAAAATAGATTATATTTAAAATGTTTCAGCTAAAAATGACTTCCTGAACCTAGTTTGAGTAATGTGTTACATGTTTTGGTACATAGCGATACTCCCTGTAACCAACAGATGGTAGCCGGGAGCAGGAGCAAGTATGAGCGATAGGGGGCAGGTGTGAGGGATGGGGGGCAGGTATGAGGGATGGAGGGAGCAGATGTGAGGGACAGAAGGAGCAGGTGTGAGGCATGGAGAGAGCAGATGTGAGAAATGTAGGAAGAAGGTGTGAGAGATAGCAGGAACAGGTGTGAGAGATGGAGGGAGCAGGCATAAGGATGGAGAGAGATGGTGCCATTGGATAAGAGAGACAGAAGCTTGGCTAAATAAGCAAGTTATGCCAGTTTAAGCAATTTCCTTTTTATAGATGTGATGTGGCTTGACCCCATGAAACTGCTAGTAAAAAGCTGCATTATTATGTAACACTCATTTTAAGCATGTCTGCTGAAACATTTAGGTAATGAATATATGACTGTGTGTGATCCACATATGTGCCAGGGTGAGAAGCCCTAGCGATAGAAACTAGCATTTATATATATAAGGATGGAGCTCTGACTATACCCCCACTGACTGGGCACTGAGTTGACCTTGGCAGGGAGGAATGAAAGTGATACCCATTCCAGTGGAAGGGTACTGGTCTCATTTGACTGTTGGAGCATCCTGTGGGAGAAAGTCTGGAGATGTACTCTGTACACATACAGACTCAGGAGTGAGTATAAGCCTGGCATTTAGTATGTACACAGGGTGGCCGCAGTGGTGCAGTGGTTAGTGTTGTCACCTCACAGAAAGAGGTTCTCCGGTTCGATTCTCATCTGGGGTGCCTTCTGTGCAGAGTCTATATGTCATTCCTGCGGTCACATAGGTTTTCTCTGGGTGCTCTGGTTTCTTCACACATTCCAAAAACATGCAGTAGGTGGACTGGACACTCTAAATTGGCCATAGGTAAAAGTGTGTGTGCAAGTGAGTGGTCTGAATGAATTATCATGGCAGGGATAGCCACCTGGCAGTGTAAATCTTGGCTCAAGATGATTATCACTGTGGAAATGATACCCTGACCCATGTGCAAAATGGGAAAAGGGGTTGAGGATGGATGGATTTAGAGTGTGCACTATAACTGAGCACTGCAGGTATGAGGAACACGTACCCACTATGGGCTTGATACAGAAGGCAGTGCACAGCAATTGTCAGCCAACACTAGAAGAGTTGTAGGAAATGTTCTTATCCAGTCCCCAAACACAACAGGATGATGGCACAGTTCCCTTTTTCATACATCTCCCTCTCCAGCATCCTCTGATGCAGGGGGCCAGAGTGGAATGCATGGGAATATGACAGATGCCCAGAAGAGAAAGCAGATAAAAATACTACAGAGAAAGTTCTTTAATCTTTAGAGAGTAGTATCCCTTATGGGATGGCAGCTGCAATCTAAGGGTTCAAGGATCAATCCAAGCTTGTAATAATAAAGATTTAAAAAATTTCAGAGGCAATTATATTATTGCGTGTGTGTGTGTGTGTGTGTGTGTGTGTGTGTGTGTGTGTGTGTGTGTGTGTGTGTGTGTGTGTGTGTGTGTGTGTGTGTGCGCGTGCTGCTGTGTGTGTGTGTGTGTGTGTGTGTGTGTGTGTGTGTGTGTGTGTGTGTGTGTGTGTGTGTCTTAAAAGTGGTTTCAGCTCAGGTGAAGTAACAGCATACAGTGGGCATGCTGCCAAGCAAGGAAAATAAATGTGGATAATATTTGTGGAGTTAGTGCATGCAGGGGTGGATAAAATGTGTTAGATTATGTCTGTGGATAAGTAACTTTTTATTTCAGCTGGACATCAGCTAGAACATGATGTTTGTGGTTATTATTTGCATATATACTTCTTCATTTTAAGACACATCAAGTCAAAACATAACTGAAATGGGGTAGTAGCAGTAAGAAAAGTGCAGCCATTATGCAAAAATGCACATAACTATGTACCATAAACATTCTGAGTGTGGTATTCGCTACTCTTGCTAGCTAGTGGTGAGGTTGTTACAAATGTAAATAAAAGTGCTTTCCTTTCTTAATAGATTTTGATTAGGTACTGTATCAGTGATAGTCAGCAATATGTGACATCCATCTGGACACAAGTAAAGCAAGAACTGAGTTTGATATAATGTTAGTTAAAAGAGGAAATGACTGGAAGGAAGCCTTGATAGCAATGCAAATTATTCAGTGCAAAATGTGACATTTTCCCACAAAAAATATTTTGAAAGCGTCCACAGCTTGCAGATAGTGTACTGGTCCTATGAATAAGAAGTGCAAATCTCACTTGGGCCCCACAGTGCATGTTTATTCCATAATGTTACTGTTTGTACTATATTCTTACTCCAGTTTGTTCTGTTTTTTGACTTAGTTTTGTGTTTCAGCAGATGTGCTAATCATACCTCTTAATTCCCCAGATTTTCACAGAATGTCCGTATTTTAGCCTCATACTTTTAGTCTGTTCCTCATAAAATTTATGGTTTTCTGGCAAATCAGTTAGGACTGAAGTCACTAAATATTGACATAGATGTGTGTTTCATGTGTCATATCTTTTAGAAAATACATGCTAAATGCAAACCCTGTTATTCTAACAACTGTCTAAGTTAATAGGATCAAGATTTAAAATGTGTCCATGATTTTATGATTTTGCGCTGTTGTCCCCTCATTATTTTTGGCTTTGTCCAGATTTCTTGAACTTAGAGGCCGAGAGGTATGGTGTTACTGTAGGTCCAGCTAGATTTATAATTTCCCAGCTATGCACCTCAGTAAATGTACTTGAATTTGTATTTTTAATGCTATTAATGACACTCGTTTGACTGTTTTTACAGCATGGCGCACCACTATAAATTCTCAAATAGGAAAAAGACACACTGGTAGTTTGGATGCAGTTTTTTTTTCCTGCCTCAACTCTTTAATACCTTCTTGGGCTGCAGTTTATAATGCTGACTTCCTGACTTTGCAGATCCTTCAGAGGGTGAAGAAGATACTACAGGGAGGATAGAATGCATCAGCCATTTGCCTTCTTGAAGTTAAAGTAATGTGCAGAGAATGCATATATGACTTACACAAATGATTAGTCTTCATGCAGAAGAAACCTCTTTTAAGCAAATTGAGAATGTGAGAGCAAAACTGTTTCAGACAACATCAAATCTTGTATATGCATCATCATAAAGGTGGACTCTGGTTGAAACTTTGCAGACCTTACATGATCAGATCAGCAATGACTGTGAATGCACTTAATAAGGTGAAAGGTAATCACTACAGCATGGAGCAGTGAAACTATTTTTATTCATCTTTATGGCCCTCTTCATTCCTATTAAATTCATATAAACTAACATTTATAGTGACAGTCTTAGGCACTGCCATGACTAGCGTTGTTTTTCTCCTCTTCAGAATAAAATTTGTAGTATTTCATCAATCCCTTCCATTCATCCCTTCAGTACCCTACAAATGAATATCACACTATCTGATCGTGGTCTATTAAAATTGTAGTGATGTCACTCTTCCTTTTTAAATCACCATGACACTCCAGCTTCTGCATTATCTAATCCAAGTTTTTACATGATGTTGTCAAAATCTATACTATTAGCACCTTATAACATGGAAAGTTACAGTGACCCATCTATAATTAATTTGCAAGGATGATCTTTTTTCATATCCTTTCTTAGGAGCATATCAATCTAGGAACAATATTAGGCAAGTGATCACAGGGACTATAACAGGCCTTGTCATATGCACCTTTAAGCAGACACACTTGAAAGTTCTGGCCATGCTTTACAAGCACTTAATAATGCTCACCTCCCAAATCAAGCAGGGCCGTACATAACAACCCAGGTAAATGGACACTGAGGAACTTAAATACAAGACTAGAAAATGAAGCTCATTTGCTTGCTTAAGTTTTTATCAATAGACTAACAGCATCGCAGAATATGTCCCTCTTTTTAAATTATCTTCTCTTCTCTGAAAATACAGATAATCTAGTTACAATAAAAAATAAGGAAAGAAAAAAACAACTCAAGTAACTGGATCTTGTTGTGATGGCACTGCATTGGCCCAGTAATCAAGGAGCCTCAATCGTTACCGCTAGCACCAGTGAGGGACGTGCACATTGGAAGGATGACAAGTACACACACACACAGTGAAGTACAATTTCACTTAAGAGCACACAGAGATCACAGTCAGTCCAGGGACGGGTTTGTCCCTCTTTCTTCAGATCCCCAATAAGACTCCCCACTAGCACAGCTATAGGGTTAAGATCTCAGCCAAGTGGTCAAGCCAAAATCTCCAGCACCTCTTCATCCAACCATTGCTTCATGTCCCTACCCAAGTAGCTGACACACACACACACACACACACACACACACACACACACACACACACACACACACACACACACACACACTTTGAGATTTGATACAAACAGACAGGCACTCCTGGGGAAGGCTGGCACAGGTTTACTAGCTATGCCCCCTTCTGCCCAGAATATAAGGTAGTTATCACTGCCACCAACCACTACTTATCAGCTACTATAAGGCCCTTACAAAGGGTATCCAATCCTACCATGCAATGTTATCCAATGATAAGTGTGACCAAGAGCAAGACTATTGGAGTGGCCTATACAGTGTCACCAAATACATATGCAAGTACTATAAGAGATTAAATATCTTTAAATAAACCAGCCACAATTAAAAGGTTTAAATATATGTAATAATAAATAATAAAAGGACAAGAGAATACTCTAACAACACAGTCACTACAGAGTTTAGAATCTCAGGAAATATTTTAAAACAACATTGCATGACAGTCTCAAATAAATACAAAAAACAACTAAACTAATCTTTACTATATTCTTATATCTAAAAGAAATTACTGTACCCTAGACTTACTTACAGAGCACGACAGAAGCAGAAGTGCTGAATGGAAGTTTCTAGGTCCAAGACAAAATACAAAATGCCTTGCCTCTCTCTCTCTCTCTGAGAGTTCTTAAATTAATATCACATATTACTGCTGGGTTAGCCTGGATGACATCACTCTTTGTCACCTGCCTTTAGTTCCCAGGCTAACAGAAATGTAACAAAATTTAACATTTCTCTGTGAAAAATACATATCTCTCAGATGTTTGCTCAGAACTGGAAGTCGTAAAACAATTAAACACTTTTACATTTGAAACCTAGTAACTATTTCTGTTTCAAGACAATAGGAAAACCTCTAGCTCCAACATTGTGTCAGCTTACTGCACTGAAACTGATTGTTTATTGTTTATTCTGCATTTATTCTGTTATTGCACTTGTTTCTCAGTTTGTTACTTTTAAAATCTGTAACTGTTGCAAATTGTTTGTGTAGGCTGTGATAGCCGATTTATAGCATTTATAAATGTTTACTGTATCTGTTTCTGCTTGTTTTCTGGAAAAAAAAAATATATATCTCTTGTTTTCCCGCCTTACTGAGCTAGAATAGTCCAGTTTCAGAGCTTGCTGATCCCTGGGCTTTGTTTGCAGTTCCTGTTACTGATTCTTTACCTAATTTGGAAGAGAGGAAGTTCCCTTGCTTACCAGTGGGAGTGGGAAGCATTGAGCTGCCTGTTGGTCCAGTTTTGTGAGGTTTCAGCCAGCAACTTGTAGTTTATTGGTCGTTTTGGGCCAGTTCCTAGCTTCTTTCAGCCCCCTGATATAAAAAACGCTAAACGCGCGTTTGCGCGGTTTAGCGCGATTTAGCGCGGAGCTGCTACCGTTGCACACTAGGGCAGCGCCGGTTAAGCAGATTTAAACTATTAGGGCTACCTAAAGTCCACTCTTCAAATTTTCCCTTAAAACTATCTTCCTCGAACTATACTACTGATCTAATCAGCGTATCCTATAACTAAAAAGATCATCTCTACTTGACTCCAAGTAGACTATTCTCTATCTGTTAAAGCTAGCACTTGCTCCTACAGTACTTATTACCTTGATACGGCACTCTTGTCATAGATAGTACCCCAAAAAGGCAACCCCCCATTTCTCGGTCACCCACGTCCCCGGAATCTTTTAAAGTTTTTGTCTATTCCTTCTAGCATGTCGAGGGATCAGTTGCTAGTGTCCTCTCCTGCTCAGCTGGTGAACCTGGGAATATTGAGGCAATGTTACAATTGCCTCATGTACACAGACAACCCTCTCCTCCTCCCACAAAACACAAATACATGCGAGAGATGCAACTATACGGCCAAACTGGAGTCTGAGCTCTCTCAACATAGGACTGGCAAGACCAGTCAGGAGGAGAAGGTTACCACACACACTATAGACCCAGTCTCACATAGTACCATCACAACCTCAAATCATACACATAAACACACAAATACATACTTGGAGGCTCTGATCAAAAATCTACCAAAACAGCAGAGGCCACCAAAGCAGACACCCAAACAACCACCACCTCAGAACACAACACCTGCAACACATAGACCTCACAGTCAGAGTGTCAAACAGTCACAGCCCTTAAGGCCAAACACAATGCCAGACACACTAGTCATTGGTGACTCCATAGTCAGACACACTGACGTCCTGCTCACCAGACTGAGTAAGGAGAAGGTCACAGTAAGCTGCCTGTCGGGCGCTAGAATCCGCCACATAACGCAAGCACTCAGGTCTCTCAACAGCAGGTACAAATACGACTCAGTCATTGTCCACGCTGGTGTAAATGACCTGAGACGTACCTCCTTGGACTACATGAAAAGAGACATTGAGGAGCTCTCTGATTATGTAGCCCAGGCAGGTATGACCCTGACCTTGAGCAGTATCCTACCTTCACCAAGAATGATGCCACAATACAGAGATAAGATGATCAGCTTTAACAATTGGCTTAAACACTGGTGTCATTCAAAGGGGATCCAGTGTCTGTCTGCCTGGGATGACATGCTGGACAAGCCATGCTGCTTCGCAAGGGACGGCTTGCACCTGTCACCCCTGGGATTCCGGATATTGGCAAAGGCTCTTGCCACCCCCATAGTGCCTTTTTTAGGCAAAGCTCAAATTCTAAACCTACCACCCTAAAACACAAAAAAGGAAAAAAACTAAGGGTAATGCTGCTCAATGCCAGAAGTCTAAATCTCAAAATGCACGCACTCGAGGCCCTTCTCAGTATGGAGAACATCGATGTCTGTGCTGTGACAGAAACCTGGTTCAAGGCTCCTGAGAGCACCCCAGCACTATCAGGTTTTACCTCATATCATGCGTTCCGGACCCAAAATCCGGACAATACCAAGAAAGGAGGGGGGGTATCCATATTCATCAAGGACACCCACACCTCAAGACTGGTGGCAACGCACGATGCATCGGAGACCATCCAGGTGCAATTAACCATAGGCAAGACTGCTCTGCAAATTGTAGCATGCTACAGGCCACCCTCACAAACTCAGGAACCTCACATGGCCTTCCTGAAAACACTAGAGGGTTTAAATGTATCACCAAACACCATCATACTAGGTGACTTCAATTACCCTAATATAGACTGGGAACACTACTCAAGCCCAAACACCCTAGCCCAAAAGTTCCTGGAATTCATAAACTCAAATGCCATGGAACAACTAGTCACCATCCCCACAAGAGGAGATAACATACTTGATCTCATCATCACGAACATGGGAACACAATGTTCAACACCGGAAGTATACCCCTCACTGGTGAGATCAGATCACAAACTAATCTCGCTGGAGGTCCTCATCCCACCCCACCTGAAATAAAAAGACCACAGTAAAGAACTTCTCGAAAGCCGACTTCACACTTCTAAAGACTAGTGTGGTCTCCTTTAAGGCCCCGAGCGGCGGAAAACAGTACTCAAGCCGCTGAATCACTTACAAATGCCTTCTACCAGCACCTGCAGGACTGCATGGATAAGGCAATCCCAAGCAAAACAAAGACTCTTTGTACCAAAGGCAAGCATCCAGTCTGGTGGACCCCAGCCATAAACAAACTCTACAACAAAAGGAGGAAGCTACTACAAGATAGAGCAAATTCCTTAAAAGGTAAGACACCCTTGATCACTATAAGTAAAAACTAAGAGCTCTCATAAAATCATCCAAAGCAAATTTTGAGAGAAAAATAGCTAAAGACTCAAAAGACAATCATAAGGCCTTCTTTAGCTATGTTAGAAACCTGGGAGGAAACTTCCAGATATGCTCAGAACTAGTTCAAAATGATGTGAAGATTACTGATCCTACAGACATTGCCAACATACTGGCTGACAGGTTCAGTGCAAACTTCTCCCCCCCCTACACGGCCAAAAGGAGAGATATCTATACCAAACAATTGCAGCCCCCCAAACATCTCCAACGCCCAAGTGAGAACTGCTCTCTCCAAAGCAAAAAACACAGCATCCATGAGACCCGATGGTGTCCCCGGCTATGTGCTCCACGAACTCAATGATGAATTAAACCCACAGCTAGGACAGCTGTTTAATCAAAGTCTTACCTCTGGATACGTACCCAGGGAGTGGCGCACTGCAACTGTGGTCCCACTTCACAAAGGCGGTGCCTCCACCGACCCTGGAAATTACCGGCCCATTAGCTTGACAAGCCTTATCTGCAAAGCCATGGAGAGGATCATAATGGACCTCATAAATAAAGACATAGGGAATTTGCAGACTTTGGATCCAACCCAGTTTGGCTTTGTCAAAGGCAGATCATGCCTTTTAAACTTGGTTGACTTTTTCGAAACAGTCACCAAAGCCATTGATGAGGGAAAGGCAGTCCATACAGCCTACCTCGATCTGGCAAAGGCCTTCGATACAATACCCCACTCGGGTATCATTGAAAAACTCATCAGCTTAAATGTTAACCCATACATCACAAGATGGGTTGCAAACTGGCTGAGTGACAGAACCCACAGGGTCAGAGTTGCTGGTGCCATGTCAGATTCAAAGCCTGTCACAAGTGATGTCCCACAGGGCTCAGTCCTGGGCCCACTCTTGTTTGGCATCTACTTTTCCGAAGTACAAGCAAACACAGGAGGGTTATGGCTGACAAAGTTTGCAGATGACTGCAAACTAGGTGCCATAGTAGAAAACACATCTGACACAGATATCCTTCAGAAGGGTCTCACAGAAACGGATAACTGGTGCCAGAGCCATGGCCTAAAGTTAAATGCCAAAAAATGCATAGTCATACCCTTCGGGAAAAACAAGGTTACCCCTAGCTACCAAATAGGTGGCAATCCACTGAGCACAGAAGAAGTTATCAGGGACCTGGGGACCCAGGTTGATAGTAGTCTGTCATTCGACACCCATGTAGCTAAAGTAGTTAGGAAGACCTTCTACATTGCCCACCTTATCATGAAGGGATTCTCATCTAGATCAAGGGAGGTCATAGTCTCCCTTTACTCATCACTCATCAGACCAATGATTGAGTACAATGCCCCATTCGGAATGTATCTGACCCGACACTTGCAGCAGCTGGAGAGGCCACAAAGTTCCTCACCAAAAGGATAAAGGGTCTCAAAAATCTGTCCTATGCTGCCCGACTGAAAGAACTCCAGCTCTATTCAGTCGCACCGCTTGCTCAGAGGTGACCTTTGCCTAACATACAAGGCCATGTCAAACCCAGATTTGATGAATATGCTGCACCTCAAAAAATCTAGATCCATCAGAGCCACAAGGGCGGAAGACTTAAACCTCGACACGGCTATTAATAGAACGTGCTGGAGGGATAGATTCATCACCCAAAGACTCCCTATGCTGTGGAACAAAATCCCGGTATATGTGAGGCAGAGCACCTCGCTGGCCTTGTTCAAGAGAAATCTTGACCAATGGATGGGAGATCGCAGATATACCCCAGGGATTACCTCAGTGTCACTGCTCGACAGAGGCACAGCAAAATAATGGGTATAGTTCCCCATACTAAAGGGGTGGCGTAAGCCACAAAACGATGGGCTAGGCTTGTAAATGCCCTCGGGCAGATAGCCTAGTATGAACCTATGAACCTATGAACCTATGAACACAATCATAAAACACTTAACTTTTCAACTGTATGCTCCAGCTTCTACTATTAAAACATACATTTGCACAGGTATATAGTTTATATACATTTCTGTTCTTTTCCAGTAGGGTACACTGTGGTTACATTCTTGAAGCTCAGTACATAACATACAGTTCTCTTACGTTTGTAAGACAAGCATATGAATCATATTAATATTCACAAATGACATATGATTATTTGCAAAATTACAGATAGCTTGCTGGCAGTGTCTCACTTGTTACAAAATTTTGATTCTTGATAACATGAATGGTCATTCTTTTCAGCCATTTTATCAACCACTTTTACCAGCTTACAGGCAATCCAATGCTCAGCTTATTGCCATAAGACAGCTTAATGTGAAAAACCCACATTCATGTCCTCTTCATCACTCTCAACAAGACATATTAAATCATCTCATCCAAAATGTATCTTTCAAGTCATTTTCATCTTACAAAGCATTTTATTAGCACATCATAGTTACTTGCACTTCTTAGTTTCCAAACCTTAAGAATTAGTACTGAACAGACCAATACACTATCCACTAGGTTGCAAACACACCTAAAACTAATAACTAATTCAGTAGTTACCATTAGACTATATAATATTCTGACATATGTACATAATTACTTCTGGTAAGCATATCACATTCATCTTTTTCAAATACCCTTTCATGACAAAGAAAGCATATTTCATGCCAGTGCTCCCTCACCCCCCCAAAAAGAGGTTTTATTTTGTCAGATCTACCCATTAGCTTAACTAACAGGTGGATTACACAGTGTATACCAACAAATAGACTCAGATTTGGATTCTGCTTTCTGAAAGAAAATTTGTATCAGTTCCTATACTTTAAAATCAAACAGCCTTTCTTCATCTTTGTGAAATATAAAATAAAAAATAATTCCTGAAATCTAGAAGCAGATGTTCTTTATATTATCTAGACATCACTCATCTAAATCAAAGATTGATCACCTGGCTATAATTTATTATGATGATGATTTAAACATACCTCCTAAGAGGCCACCAACAGTCACTTGAAACTAAGTAAAAAAACTGAACGGGTGAATCCAATATTCTTCATCTTTTTCCTGGCCAAGACCTAATTTATGCTGAAGATTAAAATGAGCCATCACTTCACTTGCTTTCTAAGGAATCTTGCATGTGATCACAATGCCTATAACATAATTTTAATCAGTCATCTCATATAAATCTTCTCAAATTTATATCATATATTACTAAATAAATCAGGCACATTAAAGTGCTTCCTCATAAGTACATATCAGGGCTGGGTTCAGTACAAGGCAAACTAGGTAACTGCCTTGGGCCATGTGGTAGGTTGAGGGCCCTGAGAAGACTAAAAATGTTTGAAAACATTCTCCCACCCACACTTGTGTCAATCTCCGTTACCTGAATTCACTTGACTGCTGTGTGCAGACTTGCAACAGTTAATTTTTTTCTCTTCCATTGGCTCAGTGTAGAGCCATTGAGAGAGGAAGACTTCCTGGGGCTTTCATAGTCAAAATGGACCAGTAGTGAACAAGCCTGTGCTTTAATTTTTATTATTGTTTTGGAGAACGCAGTACAATGATAAAGATGATGTTATGTTTAACATAGCTCTAATAAGTAAATATGTAGTTTGTGTGTGTGTGTGTGTGTGTGTGTGTATGGGGGGGGGTGCCTCCATACATCTATGATTTGCCTCGTGTTATACTTCATTCCCCAAAAAGGCTTCATTTTCTGGTGACTCATTGAGGATTATAGTCAGCCAATAAAGCCCGTTATTAGAGTTTTGCAGTACTTATTGGTTAGAAAATGCATGTCAATGCAACAGCTGTTGTTCTCTTCACTTTTTAAGTGAATTATAGTAGTCTGCCTCCTATATCTCTTTGATTTTGGAGAACATCTCTGATTTTGTTTCATATTTATTCCCTGACCCTCATTAACTTTTAGTTCTGGTAAATAATTTTAGACTACAACCAATCATTAATGCCAGTCATTGGAGAGTCATAGTTCTTATTGTTCAGGAAATGTATGTCAGCACAAAACTGGATGTCAACATTTTAAGTGAATTAGAGTAGTCTGCCTATTATCTGTTTTCAATTTTGGGGATTACAGTCAGACAATGATATCAGTAATTAAGAGTTTCATAGTGCCGGTCATTCAGAAAATGCATATAAATTCAATAGCTGTTCTGAAAACATTTTAACTGAATTAGAGTTGTCTGACACTAAAGCTGTGAGTTGTTGATGAATTGCTGCTTGTAATCAAAAGTTATAGGTTTGAATCCATCCACCTCCATTTACCTACTGTGTGGCTTTCGGCAAATCACTTAACCAGAAAGTGCTACCAGGTCACCCTAAAATTGTGCACTTTGTCCAGTGGGTGTACCTAGTTAATAAATGGATAAAATAAAAAAATGTTCCTTTTGGGGTATTTAGCCCTCCGCAATTATTTTTGAATTTGTCAAGAAATCTGAGCATAGAAACTGAAAGAGCTTTTAGTTTGTTCCTTGTGAAATTTGTGGTTTTATGGTAAATTGTTGTAGATTGCAGTCACTAAATGACAGGCATGTGAGTTTAAGACTTTGTGTCCTTCAGAAAATGTTTGCTAATGTATAGCTTGTTATTCCAGCAGCTTTCTAAGTACATAAGAGAAATATTTAAAATCCGTTCCTGGTTTTGGGTGTTTGGTGCTGATTATTGAGCTGTGAATGTGAGAGGGCATAGGAGAATTGCAATGTCAGTAGTGAGATGGAATACATTTCTGGGTCATTATTTATTTATTTATTCAATCACTTATCTGAAGCAGATCCTTGAGGTGTATAGTCATACAAGTGGCTGCAATTAATGCTTGTGTGGATGTGTGTATATCTGTTTGCAAAGGGAATACTTCTCAATTATCCTTGAGTTTTTTTCCTCAAGCTCCTCCCAAAATTTGTGGATTTTTATTAAAGTGTTGTGGACTGCAGGCACTAAATAATGACAAACATGAGTGTCAGACCTTGTACCTTTCAGAAAATGCTGGCTAATGCAAAACGTGTTATATTAGCACAATTTACTATACGAGTACAATATTTAAAATTTGTTTATACTTGTGGATGTTTGCTCTGATTCTGAGACTAAGAGGATATAGAGGTACAATGGGTTGCTCTGGATGGTTCTCACAACAATGAATTTAAATTCACTTCTAGGTCATTATTTATATATGTGTTTATTCATTTGATCACAAATAAACATCTAGAATGTATGCAGTCTTATAAACAAATACAACTGATGGTCATGTGTGTGTGTGTGTGTGTGTGTGTGTGTGTGTGTGTGTGTGTGTGTGTGTGTGTGTGTGTGTGTGTGTGTGTGTGTGTGTGTGTGTGTATGTGTGTGTGTGTGTGTGTGTGTGTATGTGTGTGTGTGTGTAAATACTTGGTTTGTGAACCTCAAAGTGGTTATGGTGTAAAGCAAGAAATCAACTGCGGTAAACAGGAGCATCATCATATGATCTATGTTTGTTGGATACAATTCTTGTTTTTTTTGGTTTGTTGATTATTGACATTATTTGTCTGTAAATAAAGCAGACAGCATGACGTTTTAATTTAGCTTTTTTTTTCAGGCACACTAGTAGTCACACTACTGTGAATTGCACTGTGTTGGGCTACAATAGCTTCTCTGGCACTTAGTACAGACAAGTAATCTATGAGCTGCTTCCTGTCATGCAGGGCTTGATACCCTCAGCCTACAATTATATGCTTTGTGACTGACTGAATCACTTCACCAGACCATGCTCCTGCACTACCCCTGAAAAGGGACACTTGTATCTAGTGTGATGTGCCAGGCTGTTAGCAAATGTGTCATGCATTGTCTTTTGAATTCCTCCACCTTCACATGGCTGCTAATTAGTGCTTCACTTTGTGCTATTACACTATGAATCCCAGCACCTCTGTTGCAGTTTAATGGGTTGCCAGATACATTCTCAATAAATGTGGAGTGTCAAGGGAAGAGAAATTTACTGATGTTCATACTGTCTGTTTAACGTGAGAGCTTTTTTGTTTTGTTTAGCAAATGGCTGTCAATGTTTTTGCTGTAAAATCTGAAATAAAAGTTGTATATTATTATTCTAAAAGTAACGAAGCAAACAGTTTGCAGAGTGACAGGTTTGAACTGATCTTTATGGTAATTAGGAAGACACTGCTAAATAATGGGATATATGTATGGCTAGGAGAGGTAGTCTTTTACCCTGCCTAGGGTCCCATTTGACCATGATCCAGCTCTGACATGTACTCAACTATGACTTTAGCTCAGCTCTGTAAAGAATGCATCCACCTTTGAACAAACACTTCAAAATAATGCCTAAAGCTTTTATAACATAAAAATAGCACACCATGTCACTAGTGTTCTAGGCATATCCAACAATATTAGTAGCCACATCAGTGCTTACTTCTAGTTGAACTTATGCATGGTATTTCTAAAACAAGATATATTAGCAGTCTGCTAGGCAAGTCTAGCAATATCATCAGGTAGGACAATACTTACTTCTATAATCATCTTGCCTGGAAGTGCTTAATTATTGCATTATTTGTGCACATATACTAATGTTTACATCTTAATTTAAATATACAGCAAATATCCTGTTTTTGCTTTGCATAAAACATACACAGGGCTGAAATATCTTCATAACATTTAATCTTACTATTGCAATTACTATATTTAAATGGACTATCATGGTCCTTAATAGTGCAACCACTCAAAGCACCCCTGTAATTATTTAGTCTTAAATTGTTGCCAGCAATCTGTAGAATCAATTGATCCAATTTAGTGATCTATGAATAATATATATCTTTTAAAACAAGTATTATGCGATTACAGATGTCAAAATCAAGTAAACAGAATTTAACAATGCTAGAAACAAGTCTGAAATTACTTGTCTCTTGTAATACAAGATATTTCAACGAGCTTCTAAGTAAATGCAATACTATTAGCAATGCTCACCAACACCTTCTTCCATAATCAGCTTGCCTAGTATGCTTAGTTATTATATGATTTATATCTAATATATGAATGTATACTAATGTCTACTTTCAGAAACAAACATGCATTAAATATATTGATTTTATACTACATGAAACATATTAATGAGTGGAACTGTTAACCACACTAAAAACACTTTAATCTTAGTACTTTGGTTAACAAGTTATATAACCAAAGGGTCTTCAAATTGCAAACTGCTCAAAAAATAAAGTAAAATAATAACTAAATAAGCATTGTCATTAAAAAAATACATATCAGTGTTCCTGCTTATTAAACAATAAGTAATTTTCGAAGTACATTGCTACATGGAAGGTAACCTAGTTTGTATTATTTATTTATTATTTTATTTATTTCTATGTTTACCAGGGTAGTGATCTCAATGGACCACTTGCAGGCACAGGCTGGGTGAACAGGATCACATAAGAAATGAACAAGACATATTTACAGATACAAGTATATGCTATATAATATGAACATATTTACAGACGCAAAAGTATTCTACAACGTTTAGTTCAAGAAACACTTTGGAAAGTCAAAACATGGATCAAAAAATGGAATTATGCTTAACAGAGCTTTCTGGATAAGATGGAGCCATAATGACCAAGATGGCTTGTGCTACAGAGATAGCAGCATATCACTATATATAGAGGTATGCAGACATTAGAAGTGCCAAGTGAGAATAGTCGTAGGAAAGGATGTCATGGGGAGAAGATAGAAAAAAGGTAAGAGAGGCATGCAGGAGGAAGAGGAGTATAAAGGACAGGAAATGTGAGAGATGCAAAGAGAAGAGGGAGGTAGGATGAGTGAGATGCACTAAGCAAGGGAATGACCATTATGATCTTAATTATGATAATATGTTAGACAGCGTTCACATACGATTCACTGTAATGGCAGCCAAAGTTATCAAAAACTAAATTAGGGTCTATTTTTTATGTCATGATTGCCTCTTAATGTCTATAGTCAGTGACTGAGAAACTGCCAAAACTTTACTGCCATATAGATAGATAAACCAAGAAGTGTACATACATGCTTCCCATTAATTCCGATTTGTCTGTTCCTCTTATTCCTCTTATACTTCCAGAATTCTAGAAGAATCTACAAATTTAGAATGCTAATTTACTCCATTTCTTCCACATCGTTTTATTGTTCAGTGAAGATGGTGTCCCCTGAAAAGAGACCACTAGCTTATTAGGGCTAACCCAATCAACAAACGATAAATAAATAAAATTATTAATGCCAACTGGGGTAATCTTTCAATTTAGCCATCAATAGTTTGCATCAGTAAACAATCACATTGTAGCTAAAAAAATACTTTCAAAATAGCAGGAAAATTTGTCTATACTTAATTATCTACCAGATATGCTCATAAGTACTTCTTTCTACTATAGTCTCTGTTGCAATGTGGTTTCAGAAAAGCTGTGATGTTTGCAAAACTAGTCACCCTTGTACTGCGCATCATTTTCATGGCTAACATTAGTGCTATTACAGTTTTTTTCTATTGATAGCAGAAAAAAAAACAGTAAAGACTTGAAACACACACAAACTGATAAAAACAAAAAGGAAAAATCCAAGAGGGAGGTCTCTACACTGATTTATTAAACCAATTTAGTGCTTTCATCCAAAGTTAGACTGGACTTCATCAGAATCATGACAAAAGTGCTAAACTGGTTTAACAAAACTCTTGGATTTCTTCCTTTTTTTCATACCATGTAATTAAGTGTACTAGAATACTTCTACTTAGATTCTCTCTCTCTCTCTCTCTCTCTCTCTCTATATATATATATATATATATATATATATATATATATATATACACACACACACACACACACGCACACACACAAAGACTTCATCGTGAAGCCTGTCCATAGTGCCACCTTTGTTTTAACAAAAATCCAGGCAATATAAATTACTGCCCTTTTACCATGCCATATAGAATCAAGTTGCTCATTTTATCCCCGTCATTCAATGAAATTGATGGATACTTGATATATAACATCTGTATGTACATCAAATTTACTTTATCTCAAATTTCTTCAGATTTGTTTTTATTTTTTTAACAGAAATATGGCATCACGTTGCTCCATGAAAAAAGTCTAAATCAAAACTTTAGTTACTTGTTTCCTGTTTTTAATATTTTTGAATACCCAGTTAGTAATCCACCATATAGTTATATAAATCATGCAAAATCCATACAAACACAGAACCAGAATCTTTTGGATTAAGTTATAGCATCACTTTTTTGTCATCACCATTTCCAGCACATTTCACAGTCTGTTCCTCAACCTCGCTGTCTTTTTGTAAAACCATCTCTTCTTCAGTTTTCATTAATTTCCCAGTCATCATACTGTACATGACACTTTAAAGAATTGCTATCATTTAATTTATCTTGCACAAACAGCTTTAATATTAACAGTAACACTAAATTTAATCTTCCAACATGGAAGATTACTCCCACAACACCAATTTCGTACAAGAGATGCCAAAGCCACAAATTAAAACTTAATGTGATAAAAATGCATTATAGTGCCCTTTGGGAAATCATTCACCCAAGCTAATTACTTCATAGATAAAACACCCATAACAGTTGACTTCATAGTTAGGAATCTGGGAATATGTCCACACAGCCGCATAGTAATCTGGCATTCAACCAACATTTAGTCAAGATATAAGATAATCATGCTATGTTGCCCAATGCATAATCAAGGGTATGGCATCTGGGTCCAAGGACGTTATAGTACCATTCTACTCAGCCCTTATCAGACCCATCATTGAGTACAATGCCCCTTTGGTATGTAGCTAACCAGGCACTTGCAACAGTTGTAATGCCCTCAAAGGTTTCTCACTAGTAGAATCCATGGTATGAATACCCTTTCCTACACAGATCGCCTTAAGGCTCTACCACTGTACTCAGTCTCCTATAGGTTACTGACAGGTTATCTATACCTAACATATAATATATGAATACCCTGTCCTACACAGATCACCCTAAGATCCTATCTCTGTACTCAGTCCCCTACAGGTTACTGACAGGTTATCTATACCTAACATATAATATATGAATACCCTTTCCTACAGAGATCGCCCTAAAGTCCTATCTCTGTACTCAGTCCCCTACAGGTTACTGACAGGTTATCTATACCTAACATATAATATATGAATACCCTTTCCTACACAGATCGCCCTAAAGTCCTATCTCTGTACTCAGTCCCCTACAGGTTACTGACAGGTTATCTATACCTAACATATAATATATGAATACCCTGTCCTACACAGATCACCTTAAGGCTCTACCTCTGTGCTCAGTCCCCTAGGGGTTACTCAAAAGCAATCTATGAATAAGGCATCCTCAGATCCAGCTGTGATGGATCTCTTGCACATCCACAAAACAAGCAGCACCAGAAGTACTAGATCCAAGGACATGAACTTCACCTGTGGCATAAAGAGAACACGCTGCAGACACCGGTATTTGCCTCAAAGGATCCCCTCGCTATGGAATAAGCACCCTATCTATGTAAAACAGAGCTCATCCCTAACCCTATTCAAAAGAAACCTTGATCACTGGATGGGGAATCTCAAATTCACCCAAAGGTTGGTTCCCATGTCTCTGATGGACAGAGGTTGACAGTAAGTAAATTATTCCCCAACCCCCCCCCCCACATAACCCTTAACTACTTCTTTACTAATATACCCACCACATAGGCAGCCGAGAAACTCAGAGACAAAACAGGTTTGAGTTGCACAGCTAGACCTGTAAAGACCCTGGTGGTCATTAGCTTAGTATAAGCCCATGAACAGGCAGCAGAAAACCTTTTACTGGCGATACCAGTGTATTTGCTCCCTTTAGCCACAGTTGCATACAAGGCAGAAAGCAATGGACATAGGGACATCTACTGGTTGCTGCAGTCATTGACCTGAACAAGTCTATCCTGATACTTCTATTATACTCCTGGGTACAATGTCATACCCACAGATTCAGTACAGCACACTACCTCCTGGGCTGAGTGATACCGCTACAGTTGTCTCCACACTCGGAGCCCATAATGTTTGAACTCAGGCTGACAGATGTTCTACATTTATAACAGCAGACAAGCCCTGAAAATAACCACATATTTGTCTGTTTACATATCCAATCTAAAGTGCAACAAGTTTTTTTTTATCTGTTTCCCAGATAAGTACTCTGTCAATACAACTAATTGGGCTGCTGCAATCACCTTGAAAATAAGTACACCTGTTGATTTGAGTTTGAGTTCCATAATGTCAGTTGTATTTCATGTGACTTTATGCCGATCAAAGTTCTTGAGTTATGCTTGTAGACAAACAGCTGCATATAGTGGACTTTACTTGGTTAGTAAAGGCTGAAAACATTTTTGGTTTCTAACAGGACACTGTAGAGCACTTCAGCAAAATCCTATATGCATTTCAGTCATCCATACCTTGCAGATAGTCTGCAGATATCATGTATATGTTACAATAACCAAAGATTAATGTGATTTAAGGTGAAACAGTATGAAACACTTGATAAGGAACTATAGAAAGAACAATTCCAATACTCCTTTGATCAGTACAGGACAAGGCAAGTCATATTATAAAATCCCTTAAGCTGTTAGAAAGAGAATTCCAAGCTAGTTCTGTATATTTGTTCTTTTAAGTGCTTTTCGTCTGACAAGTTGTGACTTGGCGCTTTTGTTGAACTGTGGGCTTTGGCACTCTTGGATATTCTTCCAAGGCAACCCCTCTTGTCATTTTATAAGAAAAAAATGTAATTTTCATTTTATAGACTTACCTTCGTCTTCATTACAAATGACATCGCTCACAGTCAGTATGATTTGTTTCTCTGTACACATGCATGACACTTGCATTGAGTTTTGTCTCTACACTTGTGTCTGCTACTGCATTACCTCCTAAATGATTCCTATTAAAAGTCAAGTAAAACTTAATATATATCATGTGACTGTGTTCCAAAATTATGAGCTGTTAAGTTCTGTGATAACACTACTTTCAAAAGCAGTGTTGTCTACAGGAAGTAATAGAGTTTTGAGTGGCCAGATTGCTCCATGATTGAAAATGACAACAGAATAGTGTTAGTGTTGTTTTTATTTAGTGAGCAACAAATAAGTGATTATGAAGATGGCCATTGCCCTAGTAGAAATGTTCCTTTCCCCTGTGGTGCAGTGACCTACTGAGTTAATGACAAAAGTAGGGGATACAGGGGCTCAGCTGCCTAGACAATGAGTTCAGGGAGGGGTGTACCCCACAACTAATACAAGAAATGACTGGCAGTACAGTATATTCAGTATACAGCCTTTCTTGTACTGCATGCTATATGTAATTTTTATCTCATACACCAAATTAAACACCTTGGTAAGTGAGATGGTTGTGGGGAAGATTTATTCAATAAAATGTATTTGGCACCAAATATGTTGTTGTGTATTTGTGGTTTTAAGCTCTGCCAAAACTTATAAAGGTTGGTTATAAACTGAGGAAAATAATAGGGGGAAATTTAATAAAGCCTACACATTTTTTTCCGTGTAGGCATTGTGCCTCTCTGCTAACGTGGTCGCAAACATTTTTAGATTCAGTAAATGCTGCTGAGCGGTACCCCTCCATGTAGGCAGAAAACTATGTTAGTGTTTACAGAGAAGGTAGCTGACATCAGGACAGGGTGTGTCCAATAACTTCTAAGCTTATTTCAGCTTAGCTGCACCTGCTTGTGCAGTGTGCCGCCATGCTGAGAGTGCCATTTCAGGGGTGTGTGTGCATTAACTTCTAAGCTTTGTTTAGCTAAGGGGAGCATGGAAATCTGGGGGGGAGGGGTGTAAGTACTACGTGCTAAGCTTTGTTTACCTATGGGGTGTGCATTTGCATGGTGCTCCACAGTGCTGAGTGTATCTAAAAGCCAATTACATATGAATGAGTTTTGACCCCTGTTTAACTTAAACTAGGGCCATTAAATGATGTTAATAATGTACTAGACAGGTGCAATGCATCATAGGTAGCCAATCACAGAGTCAGTACCTACAGCAGTGCACTATAAAGTATGCATACACCCTAAAATCTGATTCTTCCCCCATACTCTGCACCATTGGAGTACAGATTTGGGAATTTTAACTGAAAGAATGCTCAAGGCTGCTGCAGGTCTGCTACACCTGTATGTGCTAGATACCGAAGTCAGAGCTGCTGCTGCTGACAATAGGCCTAGACAGAGAAGCAGGAGAGTGTTCAGGCCCAGGGTAACCTTCCAGGAGCTACATGAGCTTGAGATTGTAGAGCACTACAGGGTGGACAGGGACATACTACAAGAACTCACTGAGCTCTGTCACCCTCAATTCAGACCCGGAGCCAAGAGAGGGAAACCCATACCAGTGGAAACAAAGGAATGTGTAGCCCTTAGGAAACTAGCTACAGGTACCCTCCAAAGACCATTTGGGGACATGATGGGGATCTCACAGGCATCAGCATCCAGGGTACTCCACCAGTTCCTGGATGCCATGCTACCACATGTCAGTGAGCACATTTCTTTTCTCCTCACCCCTGAGGCAAGGGCCAGCAATATGCAACACATCTACCATGTAGCACACTACCCTGAGGTACTGGGTGCCATAGATTGCACTCATGTACATATCAAGTCATCACCTGGTGAGGAGGGTAGAATCTAGGTCAACAGCAAGGGGGACCACTCCATCAACTGCCAGATTGTGTGCAATGCTCAGGACATTATCATGAATGTGTGTGCTGGCAGCCCTGGCAGTTATCACAACTCTCATATCTGGCATGCATCACAGCTGTACTAGATGTTTGCTAGGGGGAACATCCCACATAGCCATTTATTGGGAGATGCTGGCTATGCACTGGAACCATGGATGATTTACACCCATCAGAAATGCACACACACCCACAGAAGAATGCCATAATGAGGCACACACACAAACTAGAAACATCACAGAGCATATGTTTGGGCTTCTGAAGTCATGATTCCGGTGTCTCGATATATCTGGTGGAGCCCTGCAGTACACTCAAGCCATATGTGCAGATATATTCACAGTATGTGCCATGTTGCACAATATGATCCTGCGAAAACAGCTGCAGCAGGATTAAAAAAGGCAAGGGATACACAACCCCCCCCCATCAGTGCTTAGGTCACCACAGCCACACTCACAGGAGGAATTGGAGGAGGATCCCCCTGATGATGTCCATGTAGGGAGACATAGGCATGCCCAGTACACCCTGGCTTTGGCTAAGAGACAACGCATAGCACATTCACTGACAACCTAGGGCCCTAGGGACTGACACCTTACTCCTACTCACATACCTATAGTAAAACTGTTGATGCAAGGCAACCCACACAACCTGTACCTATCCATGTATTGGCTGTGTATTGCATGTATCATACACAGTCAGCCCTGAACTACAGTTCTGTCAACTGCTGCATTCGCAAGGTAAGTCTCTAACCTACACACTACTTGTCAGGATTAATATAATACGGTATTGTATGTTTGGATCTGCTGCATTCATACAAGGAAATATAGTGGGTATTTGGACAGTACAGCTGTAACATCTACATGGGACTACAGATACCCAGTCTAATAGTATGTATCCCTTAATAATCACTAGGCCTCATGGTTGGAATATTCACTCCATCAGTCAAGGGAGATGTTAAACAGTGGGGTCACATGATATTTGGACTATTGTCTATCCCAGCAGATTATGTGCTGTTGTTCCCCACCCCCATCACAGCAGTGTTCCTATATAACTGCCTTAACAGTAAGTCAACAATGGTATATCAGCAGACCAGGCAATCCCAGGGCTGTAACATAGCACTCTAACACATATTGTATGTCCAAAAACCAGTAAAAGCCACAGGCTGAACCATCTAAATGAAATTTGTTCATTCAAACACAAAGCTTTCAAGCCACTCCGGACTCTTCATCAGTGTTACAGATAAAATTACACTCATTCCTTATAGAGACTAACACCAGCCTATCATATTAAATCCCACAGTTACATGAAAAATGAATCATAAAAGCAGCTCAGTGAGTCCAGAGTGCCTTGAAAGTTTTGTGTTTGAATAAACGATTTCATTTGGATGGTTGAACCTGTGACTTTTACTGGTTTTTGTTCTTGTGCTGGATTGCCATTTTGGTTCATTTAGCTGCCTTACTTCCCCTTTTTTGTGAGTGGACATGTTGTATGTCCCAATTAAAGCAGAAATAACAACATACGTATTTATACTGTTGAATGTGTGATGAATGACTCCTCTCTGTCTGGCAGCCTGTGTGGCTCAGTGGACTAGGGAAGTTTGCACGGGTGATGGTGTTGATGTTTCAAATATGGAAGTATCCACATCTTTTGCATGCGAGGTATTATTATGTTGGTGCTTTCACAGACTGTCAGTCTGTGTGGGGTGTAACATTATGAACCTCAGTCACATATTAAGTACAGCAGACAGCTTGGAAATCCGTGGACAATTTGAGTGAAGTGCAGTACTGCAGAAACAGGGACAGATGTCAATGTCTGTAATATACCTCCCAACCTCTTAGTGCAAGAAATCTAGACAAAACCCAATAAAATGGGGGACAAAGGCCCATAAATAGAGGCATATTTTAAATACTGCTCTCATAAACTTAAAAAGTTTCTAGAATAACAGGGTTTAAGAACCAAAAAAACACGAGTAACAAATTGAAAAAAAAAACGATGAATGAATGTCAGCCACAGTAATCCACACTTTCTTCACAGGTTTCACAAGTTAAGTGCTTTCATACCAAACTTACTAGGGACTTCTTCAGAACTGTTACAGCAAGCCATCCCAGCCCTTAAATATCATTTGACTAACTAATAATAAAACAATTAAAACTTTAATTAATTGACTGCTGTTAGCCACCTGTTAAAACCTTCCTATAGCATATATACTGAATAATATAAAAACATTTATTTCACAACCCCACCAAATTTTTCATTTTTAACACACAGTTAATACTGACATTCTCATTAATACCTGGGTGCTTAGTGGTATTTAACCGTAGCTGCCATTTTAATTCACATATATCCAAATGTTCAGCTACCATTCTACCCTGCAGATCATTAGTGATTTGTTGTATAACTAAGGAACCAAAGATATGCTCATTATATAGTTATACATGCCTGTGTAAAGCATTTGTCATTTTTCCATTTTTTACATCTTGTAAATGCTCATACATTCTTTCTTTAAAATGTCCAGAAGTGCTCCTGATATAAAAAGCGGAGCATTTTAGTTTGGCGATTATAATGCCCATTAATGAATATATCTTGACCATTTAACTTAAATTTGGTTTGATGTAACAGTTCTGAAGAAGCCCCTAGTAATTTTGGGATGAAAGCGCTTAACAACTTGTGAAACTTGTGAACAAAATGTGGATTACCATAGCTGGCATTCGTTCATTTTTTTTTCAGAATAACAGGGTTTGTTTCAACAGACATTTTTCTGATGGATTTGAAGTCAGAAACTCAATTGTATGTCATTATTTAGTGACTTCAGTCCTCAGTTCATTCAAGTGATTTGCCAGAAAACAACAAATTTTATGAGGAACAGAGTAAAATTATGAGGCAAAACTCTACATTCTGCAAAACTCTGGACAGTTGAAAGGTCTGTAACACACAAAATCCGGGACTGGAGTACAGGTATGTGTGGCCTGGAGTCATGTTATAAGTACTGACAGTCTCATTGGGCATGCCCAAACAATTAAAATTAGTGCAGTTCTGCTGCCCCATCATCAGAATGATCTGTAATGTATAGATATGTCTATACATACAGACATGTACGTATATGTATTTATCTGTCACTATCTCTCTCTCACATACATAGTATATCTACCACAATGTAATGTCAAGTAGATAATATACCGATATATATATATATATATATATATATATATATATATATATATATATATATATATATATAGCTATATATATCACAATGATACATAGACTCTCCCCATATATCTACATAATACATATACATATTATACACATACACACACACACACACACACACACACACACACACACACACACACACACACACACACACACACAGAGCTACATTTATATATACATCCCTGTTAATTACATAAATATGTGTGTGGATGTCTGCATTATCCTACATACCCTAATAATGGTGAATAAATCCCACTATCACACATCCATACTGTTGATCAAAGGATCCAAACTAAGGGCGCAACAGTACATAATCCACTTACCTACAGACCACTATGTCTGCTGGATGTCACCATGTAGAAAGATGCAGGTGAGCAGGTGGTGTAATGTACAATGTTGTTGATGCAAACATGGACAGGGTACATTGTTCCTGCCCACAGTTTTGCCTATCTAACTGCAAGCAGTCACATATGACCATACTGTAACTGGACACACATAGCTAAGATAATAACAGTTATCCCACTGCTAGGATACTAGATGCAAATAACAGTATGAAGCAGTATCACTCTGCAGGCCACAGATGCTGTTCAACACAAACATAGTTTGTGTAATGTACAAATACTCTGCCTGCAATCACATATACAAAAGGTTCAACCTGTAGCACATGTGGTAATTGCTATGATCTGTAGTGAATAAGACTAGATAGGTAGTGGGGGTTCTAATTTCAATCGATGGTACTTGGTGCGTGTGTGTGTGTCCCTGCAGAAAAACTATCATACCCTCATGGGCTATCCACCTGCAATAGGTATGCACTTTTTGGCCCCATAACTTGCTGCTGGATTCCAAACTGCCTTTTTTACAAGGCCTGATGATGTCATCCACTTGAAGACTACCAACTGTCAGTGTAGCATCAGACTTAAGCCGTGGCACTTGCGATAAATACTGTGATTTATAGTGTGTAAGACTAGATAGGTAGGGGTTTTAATCTCACTCTAGGCTACTTGTGTGTGTGTGTGTGTGTGTGTGTGTGTGTGTGTGTGTGTGTGTGTGTGTGTGTGTGTGTGTGTGTGTATACGTGTACACCCCTGCAAAACAACTGCCATGCCCTCATGGGCTATCCACCTGTAATGGCTATTCACTTTTGACTCTGTAACTTGCTGCTAGGTTCCAAACTGCCCTCTTCTACAAAGCCTGATAATGTCATCCACCTTAACTTATTCACTCCAATGGAGCTCAGGAAGTTTGCACTTTAACTTCCAGTGGGCAGAGCCTAAGCCTTTTGACAGAATCAAATTATGTCCGCACATTTCAAACAAATGTTCATATCTCTGAAACCATAGGGATTATGAAAGAAGTATACATAGCTTACCCTTCAGCAAAAACTATTTTTATAGTGGTAGTATTCTTTAGGTTCTAAATGCCACAGGTGATAATGACACTCATTGCAGATGATCCCCAATGAACACGTGCTGAAGACATGAAGTGTCATTGTGAGGGACCATACTGTAGTGTGCAATTGTCAGTACTGCTTGGAAAGGTACATCACCAAATGGCCATTGCACTCAGATACTGACATGCTGAGGGAAGAGTATGTGGAGGTTATAAGTATGTCACTTATAGGTGACTGAGGCCTCAACTATGCCATATGATTCCTGCCATACTACTGTAGAGACCTGGTGATCTGAGGTACATTAGGTGTAAACCTGTGTAGTCAGGTCTGTGTGCCCAGTTCGTTCACCATTGTGTATGTACATCACATGTTGCGAATGATGTGGTACTTACCAGGTAAATAGGTCTAACTGATGGAAATGATACTACATATAAATTTGCATGGAGTTTATGGCCATTAGTATGTCAACAGGCATGCATTCACAATACCCTCTTGCAGGATAGTGACATACCACAGAGACAGTATGAGTGCTCAGAATTTGCAGGCATCAGCAACCATTGTTAGCCACACTCAGTAGTCATGTGTATTGTGATTGAATCAATTCAAAGCAGTAGAAGACCAAGGACTGTGCCCTGTTGAGCACTGCTGCTTACAGATCAGCTGTTAGAGGCAGATGTCCCTATGTTGCGCATGTGTGCCAGCAATGGGTTACTTAGTGACCCCTACAATGACAGTATCATGGATGCCTAAGTGGGTGCTTTGTAAATTTTTTCTGAGGGGGATATAGTCAGATGGCTTGGCTCTGTCTAGGAGGCTGTATGCCCTGATGTACCCTCACCCAGATCCTTCATGACTGCCTCAGAAATGTCTACCATGTGTAACATTCATGCTCCCCTTGTCACACATCCAAACTGTGTACAGTCAACTGTGTGTAGAACACATATATGTGTGCTGATCAGCGGGTGTGCAGCCAGTAGTGTCATTATGATAGCAAGGGTTTCCCAATGGTGTTAGTCATCCTTGTCAGATCACATGTGGGATGCAGCCTGGAATGTTAGCATGTGCAATAGATGCTGGGTATCTTCCAATGAGAGGCCAGTTGCAAACTGCTCTGTAAATATGGAAGTTCCACTCATAAATGGTGTTGGGCAATAGTCTGTACAGGGCATAGGATATTTATAGATTGGTCTTCTCCAATGATATTTATAGATTGGTCTTCTCCATCAGGACAGCTTGTAGAAGTATGTATTCGCAAAACGCTGGTGACACTTATCAAGGGTAGCAGACTTGTTGACAGATTAGGGATGCACGAGTATGCTGAATGCCACCATTGTCTTTGTTAGCCAGTGAAACACATATGAACCTATTGAGCCAGGCACTTATAACGCTGTACCTTGCTGAAGACATACTTGTGCTGGCTGACATGCTATCCTGTGATGCTTTATTGCTGCTGTGTATCCACAGGTTATCTCAACAGACCCCTGAAACTGACAAATAAACAGGTCCGTGACACACCTGTCATTGTGTAACTACAGCCATTACAATATCATACATCATAAGGTACACAAAAGTATGTGGCATACACGTGACAAATGCCAACATACAGTATCTGTCATTAAGCACTACATGTGGCATGGAAAACAACATTCCATTACACAAGTGCATGTTAACTAATATAGTCACTCTGTGCATCAGACACATAGTTTCATTTCCCTGAATCAATGGGGAGGATGACAGGGATGTGGTACATGTATCGTTACTTTGCACAGGGTGTTGTGTGGGGGTGCAGGAGGCCTAGGCTGACCCAAATGGTTGACAGCATGTGTGTGAGTCAGGAAGGGAAGCAGGTAAGATGGACCATGGAAATGTATAATGTGTGTCTGTAGGTGACTTGCATTTGACAGTGGTGTGTGAGTGTGTGCATGTACACAGTCAAGCTCAGTGCTACCCCTACATGTGTGTGTGTTGAGCAGCTTTGGAAAGTACATGGTAGAGCTGACAGTTCACCGTATCCTACCTAGAGCATAGGAACTGGCTCTGACAGGAGTTACAGTGGCACCTCCATGCCCAAGGTCAGAAGTGGTGAAAGTACCTGAAGGTGACTGGTTTCTGCTGGGACCATGGCCCCCACGGGAATGCCCAGGAGCATGAGCCCATGGTCTGCCACCTTGTGATGTGGACAGTACACTCCCCTCTGTAGCACTAGATATACTGCCACTACAGGAGTGTGATTGTGCCCGACCACATGGACTCTCAGAAGATGGAGTTGCTGATATATGTCCATGAGTCCAACGCTCAACTCCAACCATACATTCCAGCACAGACAATGTGTAGTCCAAGACAAACACTATCTCAGCACACCTTCTGTCTACTGCATCAGTCAACCGATCCAGCATGTCCACAATGTGGTGGAGGCAGTCATGGATGCCAGACTGTGCTGCATCCATAACCCTAAGCATAAGTCTGATGTTCCACTCAGAACATGCCTGTGCCTCCATGATGGCCTGAAACATGCATCAAGCGATCCGTGACATGACACCTGCAACAAGTGATGGATGGACAGCAGGCCTCCTACAAGCACCCTTATCAATCTGCCTGTGTGGAACCTCGCCAGTGTTCTGGCTATGGCCAGTGTTTACACTCACTGAAGTCATAGTTGCCACACTTTCTTGTTCAATGTCCCCACCCTCTGACTGTCCAATATCTGTGGCCTCCAGGGACTGGGTATGTGTGGGCATACTGACTGTATGCCATGACAATGGAGGCAGAAGAGGTATGTCTACCTCTGGAACAGATTCATCCCCTGATACCCCCACTTGTGCAACACTGTGGTCACCATTATCATCAGGTTGTGTAGGAGACAAACACCAACCTCCCCGGTCACCTGTGATAAGAAAGAAAAAAGCAATACATGAATACCTGCACTATTGTGTATGAAAAATCCATAATAACAAAGACCCACAACTGGATTAGTGTTCAAGCATTTTTCTTCTCCGCTTTCATCCAAAAAAGACTTCCTCAGAACAAAATACACATTCAACCCAATACCTTTATAACAATAACTTCAAGTAAATCAAGTAAAACATGACCAATAAAATTTACCTTTTAATTAATCAATATGAAACTATACTTGATAAGACAACATATAAAAAACAGTACACCTATCTTAACAAATATATTGAAATATGAGTTTTACTGCCTAATTTACTTTCCTTTCAACCTTTTGTTTTTAAAAGGCATTTTAGATTAATTGTCTCATTTAAACCAGGAGGCTTATCTGCCCTTAACTGTCACTGCTAAAATGTCTCATTTTGTTCAGCTACACTCCTGTGATTACCCTCTCTCAGATCCTTAGGTACCTATTCCAGACTTTAAAATAAAGCATGCTATTCTGTTTACACACAAAAGTATGCTTAAATAGGGCATTACTCTGGCCCTTAACATTAATAGAATATAAATGTTCTTTAACAAAACAGCGCTATGCTTACCAGGACCAGGACCACGGCCTTGGCCAATACCTGACAGACCCGTGAAAAGTTGAGTGTGGGGTAATGTCAGTATCATTGCATGTTGCAGCACAACAAGGTAATACATTCATATATCTCACATCTACAGTGGCTATTGTGTTACTTTTTGTATTGGTCACATTCTGAGTATGAGAGTCCAACTGAGGTTAACCCCCCAAAGAAGAAAGACCTGACACCCACATAAAAGCATGTACAGCCTGACACACTGACTTCTATAGTATTACTTGCTAAAAGCAGTAAGCCTACCTGCACGCTCCTCTGCTGTGGAAACTGTGGCACCCACCTCCAAGATATATGGCGTGATGGATGCCTGGGAATTGTGTGTGCCTAGCTTTACCAGCAATTCCTCAGTGGCCGATCCCTCCACTGTTGACAGCACAATCCCTGACTACATCTGCTGCCCTTCGTTGTAAGCATTGATCATGTCCTTTGTGCGGTGTCAAACCTGCTCATATGTCCTGCTCTGATGGCCTGTGACATTCAAATCATGAAAAGGTCTGCCCACAATGCAGCCCACTGCTCCCTATTTTGCCTCCCCCTGGACAGTAGGATGTGATGATGTTGTCTTAGTCCTTTCATTATAATTTCATTGTCAGCATCAGAGGAGGGTGCATGGTATCTAGGGTACATGATTCCTGAAAGACAACAAAAGGGGAACAATTACAGGATCACATATGTAGAATACACTATGTAGAGATACAGCTAGGACAAAATGGCTGGCACTATCCACTGCTTGCTCACACATATCATACTCCACAGTGTGCAAACATACTGAGTGTGTGGATTACAGCTGAGACAGTAGGAATAGTCAGGTATTCCCGTGTGTACCATGACAGATACTGCTGTATGATCATACACCCAACACTTGAGTCTACTGTGGTGTGTCCCCTACATGCAACTCCTCAATAATATGTCAGGAACAGTTCCACACAATTAGCAGTGTGGTATTACAACCACTATAAAGGAATAGTCCAACAAGACCAGTGTGCCATAATGACAAATGACAATGCACCCTTTATATATTGTATGTCTCATGTAGGTGTAAGACAGGAGGAGATCAATGACATGTCGTTATCACAGGTCTAAGACAGGTTTAATGCTGTAATACCTATTCCCAGTAAGTCTATTCACCCATCCGCATCCTGTTGTACACAAAATCAGTTACATACCTGATGGAGTGCAGTACTCCTCTGTTGATATATGGTGATAGTAAAGTTTTCACAAAGATGTGCTCTGTGTGAGAAAAGTCTCGTACAGAATGGCTCCCCATAGACAGCTGCTTGCCTTTTAAACATGCTTCTCATCAGCAGGTGATTTCCTCTAAACCAATCTGTGGGTATGAAATGCTAACTGAAAGCCAACACAATTGATTTGCACTATCACCAGCCAATGACATGCAACCACTATACAATATATATATATATATATATATATATATATATATATATATATATAGATAGATAGATAAGGCCTTCATGTAGATTAGGGCCCCTTTCTAATATGTTGTGCTGGACATTACTGGGGTGCGGAGACTACATAATTGCAGGGAGTAGGTCTGTAGCACAAAACTTTATATAGAGATGTGTGTACTACAGGCTGCAGCTGATGCTGCAGGTAATAGACATTAGCAGAGAGTGTGAACATTTTGGAGGACAACAAGCTGTAGGAGTAACTGAGGGAGCTATGTCAGCCTTGTTGTAGAGGCAGAGCCAGAGTGAGGTTACCCTTTCCACTCCAATTAAGGCATGCATTTAAAGTAAGTATGTTAGGCAATGGTATCACTAACAGAGTACTAGGCAACATGTTTGGTGTGTCTGTGAGTAAGATGGGGTATAAATATAAGAATATGTCCACCATCTGGGCAACTGTCAGGTCATATGTTACAGTATGGTAGTAATTTGCAGCGTGTATGAGGGCAGGCCTTGTTACAAGAAGGGACTTCCAATGTGCATGTTAGCTGTGCAGCTGTGATAATCTGCACAGTAACCTTCTGAAAGATTTTGGGGTATAATCTGATATTAGTGGCCCTCATTTGCAGTACCTGCGTTAACATTCGCTGCGAATACATATTAATGCATGCCGTCACACTTTATGCACATATAGTTTTGCAATAGGGATATATGAAGTGTGTTCCTACCTGCAGTCCTGTGACTTCCAACAGTGAAAAGCAGACATGTCATTTGAAATGCATTGTGTAGATAAAGAGTGCATGACTCAGTCTTAATTGTTGCCTTCACAATACTGTACATTCCCTTCTACAAACCACTGGATTTGAACCCAGGACTGTGTGTGGAAAATGTACTGTTTTCAAGGCAATTAACAGACTGAGCTACTAAGTCACTGCTACAGCAGATGTATTTGCAAAATATATGTGCACACATATAGGCTGTGACATACATTTTCTACATCCATCAGTATGTGCATGGCTTTATATGGATGTATGTGTGCATCAGGGTCCCAGATGAACATGTATTTTGCCATTAATGTCTTAGCAGGTCTCATTCTACATGTTGCTGCTGAAGGGCACATTTATCTGCTATCACAGGCCTCACTTACATCCATTATTATGTATCTGGCTTTCTAGTGGTGTACTATTGCACCAGAGTCCAAGGTACTCTCCCATTTTTTCCCATTACTTTTTAATCAAGTTTGTGTGGTGCACAGCTCCGCTGAAACATGTTTAATGATTGTAACTGCCAATTGCTATGTTTTATTTAAATCACCTGTTTTAATTAAGAGTTGTGTGGCATGGCAGCTTAATGCAGTGGTCTTCAGGTGTGATGGTATTGTTCAAAATATGGGACAGTTGTTTATTTTGTAAGTGTGTATTACAAGTTTAAAAACACATATAGTCAGTATAGCTCTGTGCGAAGTGGCGCATTGTGCAGCAACACACTAAAAAAAATAAAGAAAATTAAAATGGGGAGATAGGAAAGTGGTGAAATGGGATTCAAGCAGGGGGAAAAACATAGTGAAAGGCAGGTAGGGATGTGCAGGAAGGGTGTAGGAGAGAACCATAGCTCTTCATTTCTTGTACAGCCACAACTGTGCACTTTAACAGAATTTGTACATGACTTTGAACTCTCAACCCCAGAGAGAGGGGTAATGACAACATAACTGTGTTGTCAAACCAACTGGGCCAAATTAAGGTGAGAGTGGAATGTTGGGGAAAGGACATAGGTAAGTGTGAGGGAAGTAAGTTGAGTAGATGAGTATGCATTTGCAGGCAGACAAGACAGACAAGACAGCAGACAGGTGTGGTATGTGACACATGAGAGGGGTGAACACCTTGGATAGACAGGGTGTTGGGAATCCAAGTCCCATGTAACTCCAGATGGCAACAGCATGATTCACATCCCCACCCATGGGACTGTCGGCATTACTTCTTCACTGGCCCGGTGGTCACAGTGCTTGAGGCTGGGCACCGGGGAGAGGCAACCCCACCAGGTTAGCCAACATGCCCTCAATCTGGTGCAGTTGGTGTTCAAACTCAGGGTAGACAATCCTGCACACCAAGCCAAAAAATATAAAAGGAAGTACCTATGCTGTAACTGTTGTCTGATGAAGTCTAGATTATCTAAACAAAAGCGCTTATCCATTTTGTTCCTGGATTTATGTACTGATTCAGTTAAAGTGGTTTTGTGATTTATACCACTGAGTCATCCATTTTTGGTATGTGAGTCCAATCCAGCTGCTTCACTTGGGCTACTTTTGTTTTTTGGACTGGTTTGTGCTTCTGTTTGACTTTACTATCCTGCACACCAAGACCGGCAGCTCATCCCGGGTGACAACACCCCCTCTACCACTGCTCCCAGAGGGGATTCAGGCCCCTTCTCATGGGTAGTACTACCCAATGCTGCAGGCAGTGCAGGGGCAGCAGAGGGGGCTCCACTGGTCTGGAATCCAGATGTGCTGGTCCCCGGTGCCATGACCAGTTGAGGCAAGACAGACAGATCAGCCAGAACCGTCCTACCTTGACATGCTGTGGTAAAAGAGGTATAGCAACAAGTTAAGGTTAGTAATAACCAAACCATTGTTAGTATTAACAGAATGGAACATCATTTTAATTAATTCAAATACATATTAATGTATATTATGTGTAACACAACAGTAAATAACTTAGTCAGTATGGTAACAGCATGATAGTAAAAAGTAAACCATAAGGCCAACAAAATAGTTAGTTTAACAAAATATGTTAATATGAAATCATAATAATAAATAACAATAATAAATAAATGAAGATAAGGGGTGAGAAGACAGAGAGAGAAAAACAATTCATTACTGACAATGCAGACTATATCCCTGAAAACATTGATAATAAATACTCTACAGATGTGTAGTGTAAGTTCTGAGTACAGGGACTAGAATTCTCCTATAGCTGATGTAGCATGTACATACCTCTCAAGCTGTTAGCATGGGTCAGTATGGGCCAAGCAATAACAAATGCAGTTACACAAGTACACAGAACACTTTCACATAATGTGGAGTTCTATAACTACCAAGGTGTTCTGTAAGCGGATTTAGTAATACATTGCATTCCAGGTAATCATTTTTCTGGTAATCCAGTGACAGACAGATTAGGCAGTTTTAATTACATAATGTGAAACCATGACACTTGACAGACATGTTTCTGTACAGTACAAAAATAGACACTCGTCATGCCTTATTTGGCAGGCATGGGAATAGAACCCAATAGCTGTGACTGCAGGGGACATCTGCAAAAAATTTAACATTGGCTGCAGCAGCTTGGTACAGACATGCAAGGAATACAGCTGTTCTGGAAATATGCAGCCTGATGTATTTAGGAATCAACAATGCTGCTTAATACTTTATTGGCATTGCTGATAAGTAAAATGTAACCACAATTATATCTGTTCACAACATGCGCTACCTCACCCATATACCTTTTGTTCTTGGAGTGAGAGAAAAAGACAGCATTATGTGACTGAATTCATTCTGCATTCCAGAACTATTACAGTGGTATACTTTACTACAGTGACAGTAGAATACACATGCATGAAATACAGTCATACTGCATTTATTAAAATGCTTTCTTTAGGAATCAACAATGCTGATTAAAACTTTACTGGGATTGCTGATAAATGTCTGTGAAATCCACACAATAGCTGCCCATAGACTGGGTTACCTCACCCATATACCTTTATTACCTGAAGTAGGAGGAACAGAGAGCATTATGTGGCCAATATTGGCATGGAGACAGCCTTGGACCATACTATGAGTTAAACAATACAGATTGTAGGCCGTTAGTTTTGCATTCTACGGATATTATAGTGTTATGCTTGACTGCAGCAACTTTACCATAGACAATCAATGCTCTACTACAATAGTTATGATAACACAATCCTGCTGTACATCATTTTGCTTGCTGTTATTGGTGTTGTTTATTGTTTATTGCACTACAGTCTTTATTGTTCATTTATTGCACTACAGCTCTAATTGCCCATATATTATACTACAGTTCTACTTGCCCATTTATTGCACTACGTTTTTTATGGTGTCTAGTTTATTGCAGTAAATGCTTTACTCTTTCTTGCTTATTTCACTGCAATTAGCATAATAAATCCATACTTACTACACTCATGGCGCAACCTGGCCAGGCACCCAGCATGGAATTCGACATTGTGAGCCCTCTCAGCTGCAGCTCTTGGGAGAGAAGCATATCATTATGCATACCAGGTTTGCAGACATTCAGCTTGCATATTGATAAAACAGTAGAAAACTTACTTACATATTTGTGGGGCATTAACTGCTCTAGCTTGTTGGACCCAGATGTTCAAGGTTCCCCTCTTTCTAGTCTTCAGGTCATTATAATGGTGATGACATTGCTCACCTGTGCGGGGGATACCAGTAACAGTGGTGGGTTCCTTTGCCAATTGCTCCCAGGCCTCTGCCTTACTCCGAGCCCTGGAAACCACCCTGCAATAACCTGGATTCATGATTTTTTACCAGGAGCCCAACAAAGTCCCTGGACTCCTGATCACCC
Source organism: Protopterus annectens (assembly GCF_019279795.1). Classification (NCBI taxonomy): domain Eukaryota; kingdom Metazoa; phylum Chordata; order Ceratodontiformes; family Protopteridae; genus Protopterus; species Protopterus annectens. The sequence continues at coordinate 700,947,589 of NC_056733.1, read as the reverse complement.
CATCTCTGCACCCAAAAGCATGCACCTTCACCAGCACTGCCTGCCATATCACCATTAGATCAGACTCCAAAGACTGTTGCAGAATTCCTGCCTATTGCACCTAATATAGGCTGTTTTCCCACCCTTACATGTCACTGAGCAACATTCAAAAAGGCACCGCATTGTTTAGCATTGTGCAAACCAGGAAGCTCAGCTAAGCAGTATGAAAACTCATACAACTGAGGTTTTAGCTAAGCTTAGCACCGCACAAACAAAAGTAGACATTACGATGTTTAAGCAATGTTCAGCACAGCACAGCACAGCAGTGCCATATTTCACAAACTTGTTTTTAAAATTAAACATATATAATAAACTAAATTATAGACATCTTATCATTGCTATGGACTCAAACCCAAAACCTACTAAGCATTAGGCTGTATCTCTACCCACTTAGCTACTTGGATAGTATGAAAACTAGTACACCTTCACAAATACCACTGGCTACCTGTTAGCATTGCTAAGCACTGTGGGGAGATGCACAAATGCACTTAAATAGACCCAAACATAAATAATTAATTACATCTGGGTTATATTTTTAGATGTCTAGCAACTGCTGGCTATGTATGAAAGAGCGCTGCTCGGCCATGCGGCAATCCACTCCACACTGCACAAAGAACGAGTAAAAAAAAACAGAAAAAATATTTTAAATATGAAAAATACGTAATTATGATAATTAATGACATCAGGTTTCTATTTTTAGATGTCTGAGGACAGTTTGGTATTGCGGTGCTCCGTGCTGTGCCGCACAAATATACAAAAATGGACAAAAAAAGTTAAATAAATATTACATATTTGACCCAATTCACAGCATTTCAACAGTAGTGGGAAGCAGTACAGGAAGCCTCACACTGTACACATCCATAACCATGGGTAGCCTCTGCACTTCTCCCTACACCGATTCAATATCCCTGTTCCTATGCTCTTCCTTGGCAGCGTGTCATCATTAATATGTATGGCGCACTGCCAAAAGAGGGCTGTGGCCGTGTACATGAATACATTCCGTCTAGGCTCTACACAGTACCTACATGGATTTTATTAAATCCTGGAGATATTTTTTTAAGTGGTATTCATTAAAGAACAAGTTTAAATGGGGAAACAAACTTTTTTTTTTTGGCACAAAAGTTTGTTTCACAGCATTTAAAAACAATAGTTTTAAAATTTATTTCTGAGGGAGGGAGACTAGATTTACAGAGCCATATTTAAGGTATTAATATTAGTGGACAGAAGAAGGCAGTTACGTCACTTTGGGTATCCATCTCTAATTAGGCTGGATTAGCAGGGGTGAGTAATTGTGATTCAGTTATGTAACCACCGAACTGTTAAAGTTTGGCAAAAAAATAGCCATTATTTTTTTTTTTACCAAACTGCTAAACTAATAGTTTGACAATTACATAACTAATTTACAATTACTTACGCATACTAATCCAGCATAATTATAGCTTGAACCCAAGTGACGGAATATCCTCCTGCCTGTCCGTTCATATTAATGCCATAAATACAACTCTGTAAGTTTAGTGCTTCTCATTTGGAAGCAACTTTTAGAGTTATTTTGTTTATAAAATGGTGTGAAATGACCTTTTGTTTCTGCATAAAAAAGAGTTTGCATACATAAAGATGCATGTGAGCACTTTTTTTCTGCAACAACAAAAGGTTGTTTTGGTCCTTTATATGTGCTCTTTAAATTACTCTGCAGTGCTCCTTGATATATATTACATTTAAGCTGTAAGTTAGAATGAAAACTAAACTTGATAATGCTAAGCTTGGTTCAGCCAAACCACACTTCATACTCTGACAGATCACAGCAGGACATGTGGAAATTATCATTCTCATATCTACATGAATCTAAACTTGTTTCCACATGGACAGATAACTAGTCCAGTCCCTGCAGTTTCTGACTGATTCTGTACTTGAACTGATATACCTTCAAAACTTAAAAGCCTCTTAAAAGTCTGAGTACCATACTTGCTATCCCTATGACAGCTAGAATTTAAATGGGAATTGGGGAAATATATACTAATTCTGGAGTTTTGGTCTTTTAGCATATTCCTCCTACTCTGAAATACAGTGATCTCAGAGTTAGCAGGGTTTGGAAGATGCAGGCATTGATGTCAGGGGTGTAGAGAGGCAAAGTCTTCTCTGGAATTTGTTGTTTGCAAGCAATAATATGCAGTGTCCTGAAATGGTTTGCCCACAGTAACTAAAGCCAAGTGACTCAAACCATATATAACTTCAGAGGAAAATAAAAGGTCAGCTAGGATGTGTTAATAACTTTACATTAATGTTATCATTATTATTATTATATTAAAAAGTACAGTTACAGTATCAACATTTCCACTTCACATTTTATTTTCCTCTCTAGTTATATTTTTGCCTCATGTTGTTTTCCATTCATTTCTGTTTTTTTTTTGTTAAAATCACAGTTAAACTTTCAGTTCAACACTCACAGTTTCAGATGTCACACTTTTGATAAGAAGCCTTTCAGGTATGCCTAGCCCCTTGTGCATCACAGAAATGATGGATACATGTCTACACAACTAATTTATAATTTAATTTGTTAATATACATAATAAGAAAAGTTAATTAACATTCATCAAAACAGCTAGTTAGAAGGAAAAAAGTAATTTGTCTTGTGGGACAGACCCTTTCCCCATGCAAGGGCTACATTTCAACATATTTCACATTATATAATTAACTTTAATAATTAGCTGAATTTTGAATTTGATTGGATGAGTTGTTCTACTTATTGGTCAATTTTAAAATAATTTTTGTTAATCTGATGAAGTTCCACATTGAGAGTAAAGGAACAAAAGTGCTTATTTATATTAATGGTGTGCCTGTTTTGTCATTCCAAACCCCGTAATCTTTTTTTTTTCTTTTTTATGGGGGGGGGGGGGTACCTCAACATTTTATATGAATGTGCTCCTTGTACATTTTACCATTTACTGTAACAGTTTTTTGACAACTTGCACTCATTTGCCTACAGTTCTGTTATTTGGTGTTTGGTTAAGTGACATTATTACAATACCAGCAGTGCTCATCTTTTATATCAGGACGCATCCATCTCTTCAGAGAGGGGTCATATAACATCTTCTGCTCCAGGACTGCTGATCCTTCCTGACCTGATGGCCTTTTGGGTTGAAGCAGGGGAGATCCTGGCAAGGAGTTGCTCTCACTTTTGTACTTCAGCCTTAAATAATCGTTGTAGATCAAGAAGTAAATGACTGTGTGAACCTGTTCAACATCTCCTCCAAAACTGACGTGCTCATCACAGCTATTGCCGTCTCCAATGACGTTGTTTAACTGCAGTTCTCAATCTCAAAAATCAGGGACAAAGCCGAAATGTAACTGGTAACAATGATTCAAAATCAGGGATATTTTTTGCCTTCTCCTCTTATTCACTTAGTTAATAGACTGCAGTAAATATAGTATAATGTAACACCAGTGCAAAGCATGGGCAATGTGGCCCTTCTGACTTGTCAAACTCTTAGTTGTCTTCCATAAAATAAGTATCGTTTGCATTTTTAGAATTTAAAAGTCTCTTATTTGATACAATATGAGACAACTAATTCTAGATGTTTGCTACCTTTCCAAAGAACAGAAAATTGTGCTTTTTACAAGTTGTTAATAGTTTAACCAGATTCGTAATGCTTTAAAGCCCAACATTCTCATTGAAATATCCCTTGTTACCTTGTAAGCCAGGATAAGATAATCCATACCTTTCAATCTGCAGACATCAAAAATCTGGACAAAGGCTGGTGAAAAGTGGGTACATCTGCCCTCAAAATCGCGATAAGTAATTAGCATAAGATTGGTATGTTTAATAGCATAACTGCTCTCATTTCTGGTAGGAATGTAGGGCACCAAAGTCAGAAACAACCATTTAAAATAGTGATTTACCAATTAATAACAGACAGCAGAAAAAGTACAAGGTGTAACAGCTAAATAACACTATGATTATTGTGACACTCATGCCCTGGCTCAGCAGTCAAGGAGCCTCAATCCTCACAACTAACACCAGTGAGAGGCGTCCATATAGGGAAAGGATAATAAATACACACACAGTAAAGTACAATTTCTCTTAAGAGCAAACAGAGATCACAGTCAATCTGGGGCTGGTTTCTCCCTTTCTCTCCAGGTCCCCAATAAGACTCTCCACTGGCACAGATATAGGTTCCAGATCTCAGCCAACTGGGCAAGCTAAAACCTCCAGCACCCTTTCTGTCCAATCAGTGCTTCGTGTCCCTGCCCAAGTAGCTGACACATACACACACTTTGAGATAAGAGTTTATGCAACCACACAGACAATCCTGGGGAAGGCTGGCACAGGTTCTCCAGCTGTGCCCCTTTTAAACAGACTATAAGGTAGGAATCACTGCCACCACCCAGCTAATGTTTACCAGCTACTCAAAGGCCCTTAAAATGGTGTCCAATTATAACTGTACAATATTATTATCCAAATGGTAAGTGCAACCTAACAGTCAAGACATATTTGGAGTGACTTGGTACAGTCTCACTATATACATGCAATGCACTCTTAGAGCTTAAATTATCTCTACACAAAACAGCCACAGTTGAAAGGTTTAAAAATATTTAATAATAAATAATAAAAACACAAGACAATACCTCTTACTATACAGTGCCAGTCAAGAGTTCAGAAATCACAGAGAAATACTTAAAATAATACCGTAGTAATGTTCTGACATCAAAGAAAAATGCTTAGTCTAATCTTCCTAATTCCTAGCTATTTCTAAGAGAAAACACAGTTCTAAATAATTTACATATAGAAACAGGCAGTGCTGGGTATGTTGGATGGTCTCAAGACAAAATGTTCTGAGCTCTCTGATTCTCCCTCTTTAAATTAATAATACAGAGTTACTTCACATAATATCATTCTTCACACTTCTCTGGTGTTCCCAGGCTAACAGAAACTACATTTACATTCTTTACACCGGCTCAGAAATCAGAGCAATAAAGGACATTTATACATGCAAATTCTAGCCATTAACTCTGGCCTTAAAAACAATAGGCAGGATGCCTCCCTCTAGACATATCAGCTCTGAATTTTAGCATCAAAGACAGTCATGAAATGCTTGACTTATCGTTCTTACAGCAGAGTGCACTGTTGTTACATTTTTGCAGTTCAATATCCAATGCAGTCTTTTCACATTTAAGAGAACAAGCCTGTGGCTTACATTAATATTTACAAATGACAGAATTATCTACAAAATTCTATTTGGCTAGGCTGGCAGCCTTTACCTATCTTCAAAATTATTATATAGGATACCCTGCAGTGGAGACAGTTTTTCATTTATGCATATTTTCATACTTTTAATATCATTTTCATAACTGAGAAAGGTACATGTTATTGTGAGGCATAGTCAGAATGTCATGGTGGGAGACAAAAATCACAGTGTCAACACAGGAGAAGTTGCCAGCTGTTTACTTGGACTTATGAAGATATGCAATATATTCAAATTCTATTATTTTATTAAATAAATACTAAAAAGGGAATTACTTCCTTTTCTGTGAAAGCTTAAGGCTGGCTGAACAAAAGTATTATGATACTATAAATCCAGATTACAGAGTTTATTTTCCATTTTCCAGTTTTGTAAAACTTTAGAGAAAAAATATTATTCTGGGCTGAGTTTGTATACATCATAACATAACAAAACATACAGATATACAGATACCTGCACTACTCATTACCATGCATGTAAATTAGAATTTCTACTGACAACACTGCTGTTTGTACCTTTTTAATAGGAGTCAGACCTCTTGTACTGTATGGGCCATCTTGTGACTTTTTTATAAAATGCATTCTGTATTAGCCTTGAACCTTCTGGCTGCTTGCCTTGTTTTTTTTTTTCAGTGACACTACTTTCTGGTTCCTCTTACTTCCTCCTTACTTCCTTAGCCTGACTCTTTCTGGGCTTCCTGTGGCTAGACTTTACCTGCCCCTATCTCAACTGGATGGGATCATGATACAGTAACTTCCTGAGTGCAGTTCATGGCTGCCTTTACAGAGACGTTTGCATTCTTGTTTTCACTCTCCCTGCATATATCAGTTACTAATATGCCAGTTGCAGCTCTACTGAAGTATTAAGCATTGCCACATCTCCCCTTACAGCCTGAAATAGAGCTTTGGAGACATACCAAAGCCCATCTCTTTTACAATAAGGTGGAATGCTTGTGGAATAGTGTGGTATCTTGCAGCATGGTGACGCCTCACTTAAACCTTTTTAATGTCCGCACCCCAGCTGTTAGCTTCCGTGCAGTACTAAAATTCCAAACATTTCCTGCAATGGTTGATACATGCAGTAAATCAAAGTTTATGAACTCAAAGTAGTCTGAAGTGCTCTTTCTCTGAGAAAGCACAGTGTTGGTCAAACAGGAACAGTGCTGATAAAATGGCAGCTGTGGCTGAAAAAAGGTAATGGATAAATACACTGAATAATTAACATGAAAATGAGATAAAAAGTCCTTCTTTAAAACCTTAAAACCTTTAAGAACATAAATTATACTTTGAATAAGCACTTTCACCACTCACACAGAGAAAATGTGCGCTCAAACTTTAAGTCATGTTCTTAAAAGTTTGAAAGAAAGATTTTGTTTCGGATCATCTTGCTTCTACAGCATCTCTTCAGTCTGTCTGTCTTTTTTTTTAAATTGAACGTGTGGCAATCTTGAATTCATCAAAGTAAAAAATCGTTATTTAAAAGGGCAATTCAGAATACTATGCCACTCTATTATTTGAGCCTAAAGGTGGTATTTTCTGGCAAATACCAGACATTTCTGAAGTATGTGATAATCCTTAACATGTTTATAAGGTAGAGTGGTGAAATCAATTACCTCCAATATATTTTTATAAGATTTATCCTGGAATTTAGAAAGAATCTCTAAAGCTCAAGTTTAAACTGCCTACTGCAGGTAGATCAATTTATGCAATACTGTAAAATGCAATTGATGGACAACTTTAGCTGCATCAAGGAAGACATAATTATTGGATAATTTGCATGTCTCTGAATTGCTATTAGTAACCATGAGTGACCCATACATTGATCTGGTACAGGTGTCCTTTTCATTCATTCTCCACACATACAGACATTCATATACACACACACACACACACACACACACACACACACACACACACACACACACACACACACACACACACACTCACTGTCAGTCCTCTACCTAAAACCCCCTACTGCAGTCACCCAGGCAGACACACACACACACGCACACGCGCACACACACACACACACACACACACACACACACACACACACACACACACACACACACACACACACACACAAATCCATTCATACCTCTATAGACAAACAAACACACACACAGTACCACTCATATCCACATGCTTACACAGCCTGCACTACTATTTCTCTTCTGAACTTCACAAACATAGCTGCAACATTGACTCTCCCATTGACTGGAATGGTGGGCATCAGTATTTTGTTTATGCTAATTATCATGGCTAGCTGTGCAATTTTATGCAGTTAATCAATTATCTGAGTCACTCAGCAGTGTAAATCACTTGCCACAGGCATTTATGAGGGGAGAGAGCACAGTTAATTAGCATTAGCAGCTCCTCCTATAATGCTTCATTATTCAACAGTGTGGCCAGAGGGACAGCTCACAGTGGTAATTCTTCTGATCATGGAAAATTACTGCAATGGTCCTGTCTTTAAATTGGAAAGGGTTACCTTTAGGTTTTTGCCATAGGACTTACTCCTCACGATAACCATTTCTGAAGTTCAGATTATTTTCTTGGTTTGGATATAGTTTGGTGTACTTCTTTTAGACATCTTCTAATGTAGTGAGATGAGATTTTATTGAAGGAGAGCCATAGGCATTGTCTAAATTCTATTTTGGTTCTAAGTAAGCTCAGATAAATGGTATTCATCACCTCTGAACTCCTTATCTTGATACATTTCTAACACGATCTATTAATCTATTGCAGTATTTTATAATCTACTTAATATCATGTTCAAAAGCCATATAGGTGACTACCTGCACCTCAAGTCCTTAAAAATCATATGTTCTGTTTACTTTTACATGTTCAAGACTTGGAATGTTGAGTCAAGTATTTTGAACTCTGAATGCCAACACTTGGAATGTCAAATATCAACTTTACTAAATGTCTGAACTTGTCCTGCCTTAAGGACATATGTTAGCACTTAATAGGTTCATATGAGATTACTAGGCTAACAGCTTATAAGGTCTTATGGGTCTGTATTTTCTTGGGTCAATTGATGGTCCCCTTTTATGCAGACGAATGACTGTTACTGTCTTCCACTCTACCAGCACAAAGCCGGTGCAGAGGCTGTGGTTAAACAGAAATCCTAATGGGCCTAATAGGTCCTGGATCAACCCTTGGCCAGCGGTATGGAGTTTCAGTAATATGTGTTTGCTTGCTCATGTCTGTAGTCGGTAGTCTGACTTTTGGCCTATCATTTCATTTATTGCTGGACTTGGCATTCTGTGTCTTGAGGAAATAATAGTAAATCTTTACATTCATATTATTAATAAATATATAAAATTAGCAGTTCTACCTAAATCCATATACAATGGGAAATTTTAAAGCAAAGCACCCTGAAGGTGCATTGACATACATAAAATCTATAATAACAGGAAAAAAGTCATTGGAGTATACAACAAATCTAAAGACACTAAAGTCAAGAAAAATATTAGAAATTTAACTAAGAATTAAAAAAAGACTATGAAATCTACTAAGGCAGCCCATGTAGTCAGGTTTGCAGCTGAAGCCAATGACAATTACTAATCCTTCTTTAGTGATATAAAAAAACTAAGAAAATAAAAAAAACAACACTTAATATATGGAACTTACCATAAATGACAAAACCCACTCAACGTACACAGACCCCTAGATGATCCCTGGGATTTAATAAACTCTGTGTAGGAATAGTGCTATTTTTGCATGGAATGGTTTGTGTCTGTGTAGCCACAGCAGAGTGCCTTGCATATTCATGAAGGCATACTGCTGTTTAAGCTACATGGAAACAAATTATGAATGAGTGCATGGGGCATGTTTAAGTAGTGCATGGACCATAAACATGCCCCCTGCACTCAGAAAGTGCCATACGGCACTTTCTAAACCTGATCTGGCATAATATTAGAGAAATTCTCTAATATTAAGCCAGTATTTCAATGTCCGCAGACAGTGAAATGAAATAAATGAATTTTAGTGTCTGCAGGCGCTGAAATACATACATGAGCAGGAAACCAATGCAGGGGGTGTATGACAGGTTCTGTGACACACACCCTGCATTGTAAAAGTGCCATATGACACCTTGCAACCTGCTAAAGCAGGAAATGTGGACAAAGGCACAAACAATGGGGGGAAAGCCCTAAAAAGGACACCTCTGAAATATTGCTCTCACAAACTTAGAAAGTTGATAAAAAACAGGATATGTATTAGCATGAATCTCTGAAGGATAGAAGCCTGAAAGCCAAATGTATGCCGTTATTTCCTGATTGCAGTCCTCAATGACTTGTCAGAACACCACAATACTCACTATATAACATAATAATATAATATTATTTTTTTTCCAGGCTAAGGAATGTTTAAGTGTAGCTAAGCGGGTGTGCACATCATGGCCCTCTGCTTACCATAGCTTAAATATCCCATAGGAGATAAATGCAAATATACAACTGAAACTCCCAAACTGAGATAGTGTAGTGGTTAGAGTCCTGGCTTTACATGCAGGTGTTCACAGTGTGAGTACCAAGACAGGCGAGTTATTTTTATATGGGGAAGCAGTTTTAAAATTATTTTTTTTAAACTTAAATTATGTAGTAACTGTTTTTTGTCAACCAGAGTAGTGTAGCTGGTGTAAAATGTAAGTGTGAGTGCATATAAAATGTGAAACCACCCATGTATGCACAAGTGTCCCATACAGTATAGTCACACCCCTTGCCAATGTAAGGAAATCACATTGAAGGATGTTATGTAAAGTAAATCATATACACTTAATAAATGAAGTCAGTATTCTGATATACTTTAAAAAAATTAAAAATGAGCAATGGTTAGCAATGCTCATCTATGCTTAGCAGGTGTAACCATTGCTAAGACATGAATGCTAAGCAGCAGGTAGCTCAGCTAAGCAGATTTGTGCACTGTTAAACAGTGTTCAACAACTTCCCCTTTAAGCAGTGTTAAAACTGGCTTAGTGGGTTTGTGCACTGCTTAGCAGAGCTTAACCTTTTCAAAATGGTCCAATGACAGCAAAAGGTGGGAATATTGCACTATTTAAATGGCGCAGGTGAGAATATAGCCATAATCTGTTATAGTTCATCTGTGCAGGTACAATGGCTGGAATAGTAGAGGAAGTGTGCTTTTGGGCACAATGCAGGAGCATTCAGGAGTCCAGAGTTATGGCTTTGTCCAGATGTCATGCTCTAAGAGGTTGAGAGGTATGTTCCCGATACATGTCTGTCAAGTGTCATGTCATCATGGCTAGTGGTCACTGCTGCAAATAATCCTGGACAAAGATAGGAAACCAGTTGATGTATGCCAGTTACACACTCACATAACAGCAGTTCAGGGTACCCTTCCTGTGCCAGATATGTAACCCTGACATGTATGAGTCTCCTCTAGTCATGTAGCCATAGTTGTCATAGTTTGCCTCATACCATTCCAGGCTGACAGTTTAATAGGTATGTTTGTAGTACAGAAGCTATGACCATAGGTAGATGTAAAGTGAGGGCAGACCCATAGAGTATTGAGCAGTACTATTGTGGAAAAATAGAAGCATAAACAGTTGTTAATGGACTTTTTGTCTCTCCCCCAACCCCTCATCTGTATCAATAATTATTACTCATCTACTACAGGTATGTTGTGCTCCAACCATAATGTTGGGACTTGTGTTATATTATTGTTAATATGTTTGATTGCTTGCATGTTAACATACCTTGTTCAAATACCATTGCTGGTGATCTGTTGCCATCAATGTTACTGCCATGCTGTTACAATGCATACTGTTGTTCCATTTATCCATGTATTCTGTTTGCTATGCAACTGTTTCAAATCTGTTTTATGGGCTTAATTGCAACACTCATACATGCTGTTATAACTAATCTTGAAATGTGTTGTTCATGACTAACCAACATATTTTGTAAAACCTCAACACCATAGTGGATTTTGGGAAGGCAGATCCCAGCAGATCTGCCTGTCCTGCCTCATCTGGCCATGCCACTGAGCCCCAGCACATCTAGGACCCAACCCAGCTCTTCCTCGTCTTCAGATTCTCAACCACCCTCCCTGTCAAATGTGTTTACCCCCTCATATGTCATATAATGCCCCTGTCTGCTGTCTTGTCTGTCATACCTGTCTCCCTACCCAACCTACCTCCCGAGATCTACCTACAACCCTTTCCCAACATCCCACTCTCACCTAAAAAAAAAAAAAGAAAAAAAGCATCTGTCCCCCCAAAAATATTGCCCCACACATATCTGTCCATTTCGCACACGTGTCCACTGGACACGTAATCCAGTCCAATTGGCTTGACAACACATTTCTGTTGTCCTCACCCCTCTCTCTCTGGGGTTTGAGTGTCCAAATTCACCTCCAAATACTGTACAAATGCACAGCTGTTGCTGTATAAGAAATGGACAGCTATGGACCTTCCCTAAGCCCGTCCTGCACATCCCTAGCTATCTTTCATATTGTTTTTCACTCCATATGTCCTTTTTTCACCACTTTCCTATCACCCTTTTTCTTTTCTTTTAAAGAAATTAGCATGGGTGTAAGTGGGAGTAAGTGAGTTTGCGCAATCCTAAGCAAAGCCAACACAGATGAAGCACCTGTACAGTTAACTGTGTGTTGGCATTGCTTAGCGTCACACAAACCCATACAATCCTGCTTAAAGCTGTTTAAAATTGCTTTAATCACTCTGTTTCCATCAGCCACTGTTCTGTCTAGCAACAAAATAATCAGACCTGCAAAGTCTTGAACCCAGGGACCTGTGCACCATTGTCACAGCAGTGTACCACTACACCATTTGAGCTGTAAGGATTTCTGATGCTTTTTCAAACATATCATGCAGTAGAGTCATTCAACAATAGAGAAAAGATTCTGTAGAATCAGTCAGGTTTTGTATATATACGTATACACGTGTATATATGTATGGAAATGCATATATATGGAAAATATATACATAATATATATAGAGATATACATATAAAATATATGCATATAAAATATATACATATACATACACACATAATTTTATATATATATATATATATATATATATATATATATATATATATATATATATATATATATATATATGTTCATAACATGTAGTGGAGTCATACCTCAGAACCATACCTCTCAACCTCTTAGTGCAAGAAATCTGGCCAAAGGCTGCCAAAATGGGGGGGGGGCAATGGGCCAAAACTAGGGACCTATTTATAAATGTAGAAAGTTGTTAGAGTAACACAGTTTGTTTCAGCATACATGTTCTGAAGGATGTGAGGTCTGAAACTGAAATGTATGTCATCATTTACTGACAGAAATCCTCAGATCATCACAGTGATTTACCAGAGAAATAGAAATAATGAATCTGTGGAACAGACCAGAAATATGAGCAATAAACCTGGACATTCTGAAACAATCTGGCCAGTCGAGAGGTATGCTCAGAATGCTTTAGTGCAATGAATCTGGACCAAGCATGACAAAGTGGGAGAAAAAAGCCATGAAAATAGGGACATATCTGAAATACTGGAGCAGATAATCTGACACAGTTGCTGCTGTAACACCCTTCTGTCCTAACATATATTGACTGAAATAGCACAAGTCCAATGCTCAATTACTTCTCACTAGTTAGTGACTTAAATCCTGACATCATCCCACTGATGCATCAGAAATACACAACACGTATGGGGGCCAGGCAACAGTACATCCTACAAATATCTGGACATAACATCACATTAGGGAAACTACACTGAGCTGCTAAGCATGTCACTAAGCATCATCCAAACTACAGTCAGACTGACACAACACTAACCCAAATCCACTATGGGGAATTACACATGTATTAATAAATATATCAGGCACTACAGGGATGTAACAGCACTGAAAAACAGACACCAGTGTGAAAGTACATACCCACAACCAATTTCACCACAGTCACAGTGACATACCGGTAAGCCAAATGAACAGTACAGTATGAGGACTGTATGAACAAAAACATCATGTTTGCCACTCACATACTACACCTACATATACTGGCTCAATTCACAGTGTAGTATGAATCCTGACCATGGTATGAGACATGTCTCAGTCTGCCCTACAAACATATTCAGCTGATAGACCACCAGAAACTGGATCAGCATGCACAGTCAGACAGAAAAGGATCCATAACACTTACATCTACCCCCTTCTCTACATAGGCCAAATAACATTTATACACTACACTGCTACACAATCCTGACAGTCTGTCAACAATCGCCAGAAATACACAGACCTCTCAACTGTACAGAGTCCCACAGAATGTCCAGGCTTTGTCCTCATATATAAGGCCTCTTCCACATAACATGTCTGGCATTCTGATACATCACTGGGATGATATCAGGAATGAAGGTAATAAATAATGATATACCATACCTATCAACCTCTTACTGCATGACATCTGGACAAAGCCTGACATATTTGGGGGACAGAAGCCCAAAAACATGGGCATATTTGAAGTATTGCTGTTATAAATAGAGAAAGTTGCTGGTGTAACAGGGTTTGTTGTAACATATCTTTTCTGAGGGATATGAAGCCAGAAACACAAATAGATGTTACCATTTACTGACTGAAATCCCCAGAGTATGCTACTGATTTTCCAAAGATAAAAAATGGCTGAGGAACACACCAAACATAAGAGTCCAATCTCTGGCCATTCTGCGGATAGCCCTACAGTTGAGAGTTATGTCAACTACATAACACTGTCAGACTTAAAATTACATAGAAAATCCATGTCCACACTAACCCTGTTAAACTAGCATTAATCCAACTGTATAACAGCAATACTTACATTCTGTCCCTATGTCTGGAACATTCACCCCATTTTGTTGGGCTGTCTCCACAGTTTTCGTTGTAAGAGGTATTTCCAACTACTCTCCGTGATACTGTTATTCGCACACCTCCATGAAGTCCTCCTCACATGCAAGGAAAAGGGGAATGCCCACATGAAGTACTCAATTACAGGAGTGTGTTGCCATGTCATTCACTATAGGAATAACAACACAGCTGTTCTGCATCTAATTAGCAAGTGGGGGACACCAATTGGTGCACAGATTATCAGCTGCTCATGAGTATTACCTACAAAAGGCAAGCTGGTGCCTATGCAAAACAGATGTATAACCTACATCTTGGAGAGAGAGAGACCGACAGACAGACAGACAGACAGACAGACAGACAAACAAACAGACAAATAAAAACAAAAATTGAAATCAAACCAACTATACTTGGAAAAAAGGTATGTCAAACAAATAAGCATGTAATGGAATGGAGTAGGGGGTATGTAATAATGGAAAATAGGAAGTTCAACAAATATGTCTCAACAAGACTTGCTGTCCTCATATATTGCTAATCAGAATCTATGGCCCTAGCATCTGGGTCTGTTTGCAGTGGCATAGATCACAGCTCAGGCCCCTGAGTCACCACAGGAAAGGATGGCTCACACTTGACTAGTACTGGAGTGTGTGCTGAACAATAGTGACTGTGGCACTGCTAGGCCAGCTACTGGGATGTCATAGATATCCATGTTACTTGTGAATACAACTATGATATATATGTTTGTCTCAGAAATGTAAGAAACCTATACAAGGTATTTGCATAGTAAACTACTGTTGCAGATGTGTGTGTTGAACTGCATGTGATATACTGAGCTCATACCATTCAACTGTCCAGTGTTATGGACACTTACCATATGTGTGTCATCATAGAATTATATTATGTCTGGCAATTCACTGGCAAATTTGTGAAGACTGACATTACATCTCCCTATTTTTCTTTTGGCGTTCCCTTTAGGGGTTGCCACAGCAGATCATCTGTTTCCATTTCTTTCTGTCCTCTGCATCTTGCTCTGTCACACCAACAACCTGCGTGTCCTCTCTCACCACATCCAGAAACCTTATCTTAGGCCTTCCTCTTTTCCTCTTACCTGGCAGCTTCATCCTTACCATCCTTTTCCCAATATACTCAGCATCCCTCCTCAGCACATGTCCAAACCAATATAATCTCACCTCTCTGACTTTGTCTCCAAACCGTCCAACCTGGGCTGACCCTCTAATATACATATTCCTAATCCTGTCCATCCTCGTCACACCCACTGCAAATCTTAACATCTTTAACTCTGCCACGTCCAGCTCTGACTCCTGCATTTTGTCAATGCCACTGTCTCCAACCCATATAACATATCTGGTCTCACTACCCTCTTGTAGACCTTTCCTTTCACTCTTAATGGTACTCATCTGTCACAAATCACTCCTGACACTCTTCTCCACCCTCTCCATCCTGCCTGTACTCTCTTCTTCATCTCTCCTCCACACTTGTCATTACTCTGAACTATTAATCTCAAGTACTTAAACTCATCCACCTTCACAAACTCTATTCCCTGCATCTTCACCATTCCTCTATCCTGGCTCTCATTCACACACATTTATTCTGTCTTAATCCTGCTGACCTTCATTCCTCTCCTCTCTAGTGCAGAAGAGATGTCCTCACAATCTGACAGAGTTGGAGGGCTTCTGCAAGAGGGAGTGCACAAATATTGCCAAGTCGAGATGTGCCATGCTGATACACATCTTCCTATGAGGAATGACTGCTGTTATGAAATCAAAAGGTGCTTTAACAAAGTATTAGTTTAAGGGTGTACACAGTCATGCAACCAGCCTATTGTATGTATTTCAACTTCTGTATGTTACCCCTAACTGATGTGCTTGTTCTTCAATTGGATTGCACAGGTTATAGGTCACATTAAAGGTGGAAAATGTTATCACATGATTTCTGTGGTCTCATGTTATATACCAGACAAACCTGCCATGTTAACAGGGGTGTCTACACTTAACAATATCCACTGTACCTAAAAGGTTGTTAGTGTAACTGGTTCTGTTGTAACATACATGTACTGCAGGTTTTGAAGTGTGAAACTCAAAATATGTCATTAATTAGTGACACTAGTCCTCGGATCATCCCAGTAATGTGTCAGACAAACACAGGATTTATGAAGAACAGATCAGAAATATGAGCCACACGTAGACATTCAGAGACACTATGCACAGTTGAGAGGCATGTTCTGTAGGAGTTGCCACTGTGCTATACAGGTGAACAGCAATCATGTGTACATGGGTGCAGTGTGTTCTACTTGAAGGCCTATCACCTGCTAACACTATTCACATATCACAGAGATGTATATAAGTAGTAACATTAAGTGGAAAGGGCTGCACTGCATGATGTCGAGGGCCTATCCAGGATGTGTATGTAGTGGTCTGACTTTGTTGTGAATGTCACCAGTTGGCTATTGTGAGGTCTGTGTAATGCCTGTCTGCCACCTCACCTGTATGTGTCTGTGTGTG
The DNA here is from genome assembly GCF_019279795.1 of Protopterus annectens. NCBI lineage: Eukaryota > Metazoa > Chordata > Ceratodontiformes > Protopteridae > Protopterus > Protopterus annectens. The sequence goes on along the minus strand of NC_056733.1, from coordinate 700,930,936 downwards.
TTTGTGAGTGTGTGTGCATGTGCGTGTGTGTGTGTGTGTGTGTGTGTGTGTGTGTGTGTGTGTGTGTGTGTGTGGCAGCAAACATTATAGTGCAGGTATTAATTTACATATGTTGTCTTCCTCCAACAGGTGGAAAGGTTGGCCGTGGTCCCTCCTGCTCAGAATCTGATGTCAGTGTCTCTGCAGACTCTGACAATGATGATGGTCATAGTCAGGCACAGGTGGGGCTGTCAGGGGCTGAATCTGTGCCATTGGTTGGCATCCCACAGTCATCCACAATATCCCCGCACACAGTCACAATACCCATACATACCCTGTCCCCAGCAGCCACAGATGATGGACAATTGGCAGGTGGTGGCATGGAAGAGGCTAGTGTGGTGACTATGACAGGTGTGAGTGTAGACATTGGCTATAGCCAGAGTGCAGGCAAGGTCCCACAAAGGTGGATGGACAGGGGTGCTCGCAGGAGGACTGCTGCTCATCAAGCCACTGTTGCAAGTGCCACAGTAGGTGTCACCAGACACATGTTTCGGGCTGTCATGGATGCACAGGCATGTAGTGAATGCAACACCAGACAAATACTCAGGGTGTTGGATGCAACTCTTCGTGATTTACGTGGCAACATACATGACCTTCTTGAGGCCACACGTCAAAATACTGAGGTCATAAATAGACGGTGGGGTGAGACCTTGGCAATCCTTGACCGTGACATGTCTGTGCTAGGGTGTGTGGTGGGAGATGGGTGTTGGCCACATGGATGTAGGTCAACACCAACATTAGCTGAGAGTCTACGGGGCTGTGCACCTTCACACTCCCATAGTGGCAGTGACACCAGCACTACCATAAGGGGGTTGCTGTCAATATCCCACTGGCATAGGCAATGGGCATGTGGTCCTGGCCAGTCCCATCAGGGGCATGGATCCAGCAGACAACAGTCACCACCAAGAAGCAGTACTGCACCTGGCCTTGGGCCTGGTGGTGCCAGTGAGACCCCTCGTAGGACCAGTTCCTGTGTCCGTGGCCAGAGATGGTGAACTGGACACCCTGCCATGTATGGTCCACAGCTGTCCAACATACTCCTGTGTAGCATGGCCACATAGCATGACTGTGTGCATACATACACACACACATCTGTATCACAGGCAGGTCACCTCCAGACACACACAGCACCTCTGCACAGCCCATCTATAGGATACTCCTCCAAACAAACATACATGATATCAACTGTATGGCCCAGTCTAGATTTCTGGCAAACCCACACCACACCCTGTGCATGTGATGATACCTATGCCAGATTCCTGTCATCCATACCATTGATGCAGGGACATGCTAATATGGTTCTGATGCACAGAGTGAATATAGTACAGTGTAGCAATGCAATACTGTGTAAGGTGCTATCTGCTTGCATTTGCTATGGGTACAAATAAAGGTGTATGTACCTTATTAGCCATGATGCATTAATGCTGTTAGTACCACTGATTGAATGTAGTCTGACATGCAGTATTCTGTTTGTGTTCCATGTGTCTGTGTGTCTGCAGGCTGTGGCACTGCAGACATTACCAACATGGAGTATGACAGAGTGGAAATACACTGACCATTTCATAGCCAAGGTACAGCTTTATATGTACATTTACCAGGTGTGTATATCCTTCACATACACACAGCAAAGACTGACACAGGAGATGTGCATACAGTAACGTAAACACAGTTGGCAATAGACAGATTAGTAAACCTACATATCCACTTTAATGTACTATAGTGCTATGTACACATGGCATGCCCCACATAGATTATATGCATGGGACATAACTCACTACCTCTTACAACATGTAATGTTGTGAATGCCTTCATGGATGGTGAGATAACCCACCAAAAATAGCAGCTGGAGTCATGTATTGCTCCTACAAGCCTGGACAAGTGATAGTGCACCAGATGTTGTATCAGCATGATGTTTCAGGCAGATATGATACCTGATGCTGGCATGTGTGTCACTATACTCACTGTGGCTGATTTGGGAACAATATCACATACATGGTCTTTGTTAGGGGACACAGACCACATATAGGTGGCAAACATCTGGCTATTCCATAGACATCAGTACAGATGACTGGTATGGCCTGTACAATGGTTTAACATGCTGCATGTGAGGCAGATGCCATTAACACGGTAAATAAAGTAATGCCATCTGGAGGTGGTAAACAGGTGTGGATGGTACACACATCAAAATGGTATAACCCACACAGGATATGATTCACACACACACACACACACACACACACACACACACACACACACACACACACACACACACACACACACACACACACACACACACACACACACACACACACAGTTGCCAGTATTGAGATTAGAATCCCTACTTATCTAGTTATTTTTACTATAGTGTTATGCAGTTATCAGACATGCCATAGAGCTTATATGATTTCACTTTGTCCCAATGTACTTCTAAGGAGAATGACATCAGCAGGCCTTGTAAAGTAGGATGATGGGAAGTGTACAGGGTGGTACACAACTCAAAATGGTATAACCCACAAACAATACGATTCTCAACACACACACACACACACACACACACACACACACACACACACACACACACACACACACACACACACACACACACACACTTGCCAGTGTTGAAATTTGAACCCCTGTCTATCTAGTTATTTTTACTATAGTGTTACACAGTTATCACACACAATACAGAGCTTACTGGTCTGACAACTGGCCAAAGGTGCTGATAAGGAGAATGACATCAGCAGGACTGATAAAGTAGGGCAGTGGGTGGGAAACTAATCAAAATACTTCTTCCTACAAACATACACACCCACACACACATTTGCTGGATATGAAAGTAGAACCCCTGCCTATCTAGTTATTTGTACTATAGTATTGCGCATTTATAGCACACACTACAGAGCTTACTGAGTTGGCAACTGGCCAAAGGTGCTGATAAGAGGAATGACATCAGCAGGACTGATAAAGTGGGGCACTGGGAAGTGTTGTGGGTGGGAATGGCCTAAAAGTGTTTCACCTACAAGCAAACAAACACACACTGTCTCACTCTCACACACACACACACACACACACACACACACAAACACACAGTTGCCAGTATTGAGATTAGAACCCCTACCTATCTAGTTATTTGTACTATAGTGTTTCTCAGTTATCACATGTGCTACCAAGCTTATAAGGGTGATAGCTGTCCAATGGTACTTCTAAGGTGAATGACAGCAGCAGATCTTGTGAAGTAGGGCAATGTGAAGTGTACTGAGTGTGAACAGTCTCCTAATACTTAGAAATACAGACACACACACACACATGGGCACGTGCACACACACACACAGACACACACACACACACACACACACACACACACACACACACACACACACACACACACACACACACACACAGGCAGGTGATGTGGTATTATAAACCCAACCTCACTATTACTACACAATGATGCTCACCTTTTATGCTGGCACATACAATAATTTACAACTGGTATGCCACTGTCCACAGCAGGTCATCACTGTATGCCACTCAGGGTATCAGTGTGTGAGGCTCACTCTGTCTGTGTCCCCCCTGCTTCTCTCTCTCTCTCTCTCTCTCTCTATTACTGTCTGCCTCTCACTTCCCCACATCTATGTGTGTATGCTTGACATATGTTATCTGTTGCCCATATATATATGTCTGTGTATCACATGCAACAGATGCAGATATATCACATATGGGCCACCTACAGCTAGCTAAGGGTAATCCTGTCTGATGTGTGTATGGGCAGTTAAGGTGTACATCGTTGTCTGTATGTACAGACATATATACACAATACAGTCATATATTCTGCTGTGGGTTCCAACATGTCCTGTGATTCCCTAAGTGTAGGAGCATGCCCATGCCCAGTGTAACCTTCTATAGTTAGAGTGGAAGTTCATTCCAGAGATAAGTGTACTGTGGTCCAGGGTTTTGTATGCTACAGCCATACCTCTCAGGAGTACACAGGACTTTCCTTGGGATACTGGGTTTGTTTAGCAGACATTTTTTCTGACATATCTGTGGACTGACCCTGCAATGTATTGTGTCATTACCTAGTGGCAGACATCCTCAGATCATCACAGTGCTTTACCAGAGGAATACTAGTTGTATGATGCATAGACCAATATTATGAGCCCAGCTATGAACATTCTTGCCCAACAAGGCCAGTTGTGAGGTGTGGCTACAGCCAGTTGAGTGATGACACACTGTTTAAACAGTCCAGCAACTTGGTGATATACTGGCTGAGGATCTCCTGCTTGTGTGGTATCTTTCTAACCTGAGATGTCATATCCTGGTGTGGCCATACCTCTCACATATACATTTTTTGGCAGATTGTCCAGGTGTTTGGCTAGAGGTTTCATCTTGTCTACGTAAATTTGTGTTTTTAGTTAGCTACATATAATTGAAGAGTGATGTTACAAAATAATGACAGACATTACTGTTTCAGACTACATAACCTTCAGACAATTCCTGCTAATGCAAACCCCTCATACTACCAACTTTCTCAGTATGTAAGGGCAATATTTATAATACATGCCTATCATTGTACATTTGTTCTACTTTTATTTCTGCCCTTGTCCAGATGTCTTGCTGTCAGAGGTTGGGAGTTATGGGTGTGTGTACAGAGTGCATTCTACTGTGCAGGCATGTCCATTATATGTAAAAGCAAACATAAAAAATAATTATTGAAAATAACCATTGGCAACAGTACCAAAAGGCACTATATTCACAAAAGCCTTAGCACCTCAGCTACACAGCTTTCAAGAAGTCCATTATATGTGTAATATATTCCACATAGCACTGTGACTTCTAAGTATGTCAGTGGTAGAGCAGTAGGTGTCACTGACATGCATAATAGTTGGCACTGCAGTTATCTGCACATGGCCCTGTCAAAGACAGCACTGTACCTAGGGAACTACAGGACAACAACCAGGAGAACATGCTGGCCAGATCCTAACAGTATTAACCCCACATACACATAGCTCATTGACCCCTACATATTGTGGACATGCAACATGTTTTCATGTATATTGGGACAGCCTGCCAATGTGTACTATGCTATTTCCCTGCAAACATACATGTTACTGCATTTGTGTGGGTATATGGGGGGGCACACCTGTCAACTGTACACATTTGCACAGATTGTGCTGATATTTGCGTTACATTTTGGTTCCATTTACCATACTATTGTGCCTAGAGGCATGTCAGATTGTAATGGCATACATTTGAGTTTCTGATTCTTACCCTTCATAGCCTTACTGCAACTATGAGACCTGCTGTGCTATGACTGTGTGAGTCTGTGGGGGGTATTCAACATTGCTGCCCTTTGTGGGCCTTTGCCAGACATTTCTCTCTGGTTTTCTACAGCTAACTTGCTGTGTGGGTCTGAGGGGTGAGTATGGGATCCCCGCACTGACATCCATACATGTGACCTATGACCCCCAGTTAGTTGGCCCCACACATATACTGCAGTGGGATTTGTTACCTTGGTTACTATTGCAGAGTGTGGGGAGGCCAGTAATGGACAGGCATTTTTTGGTGTTCTGCATGGCTTTCAGTTGTTTGCTGCTATTCCAGTAGGCCACCCCATTCCCTTGCATGAATGCAGCATTACCATAGATATGCTACCAAAACATACTAATCCATTCATTTATCATTAAGACAGACTGACATACCTTGTGCCTGCGGCAGATGTGAGGATGGTGCTTGAGGGCTGCCTATGTTGGATGCACACAGTACAATGCCTATACATGGTAAGTTACAGGTAATGTGATGTGTGTGTCATCCATTTTACTGTGTATGCAAGTCAGAGAGCAGTGTCAGTCCCTGGGTCCCTACAATGTCAGTGTGTGTGCTATGCATTGCCTCTTTGCCAAGGCCTGAGCATACTGGGCATCCCTCTGTCTGCCTACAGGAGCAGGCTCAGAGGCCTCCTCCTCTGAGTCCCTCTGTGCCTTTGGGGACCTTGGTAATGGTAGTGGGCTGTGTGGCTCTTCCCTGTGCTGTTCATGCTGCAGATGTTTCCACAAGATCATATTGTGCAGCATGGCACATACTATGAGTATGTGTGCACATGTGGTTGGGGAGTACTGCAAGGCTCCACCAGATATGTCAAGGCAGCCGAACTGTGACTTAAGCATCCAAAACACACGCTCTATAATGACCCTGGTTTGTGCGTGTGCCTCATTATGGTGTTCTTGAGTGGGTAGGTGTGCATTTCTAATGGGTGTCATCTTCCTCGGCTCCAGTGCATAGCCAGCATCCCCCACCAGATGGCCATACGGGATGTCCCCACTGACAAATGCCTGGTACAGCTGTGACTAATGCCAGATGTGGGAGTCGTGATAGCTTCCAGGACTACCAGCACACACATTCATAATAAAGCCTTGGGCATTGCACACGACCTGGCAGTTGATGGAGGAGAAGCCCTTGTGGTTTATGTAGACTCTACCCTGTTCACCGGGTGGTGCTTTGATGTGGATGTGCATGCAGTCTATCGCACTCAGTATCTCCGGGTTTTCTGCTACACAGTGGAAGAGAAGCATATTGCTGGTCCTCTCCTCAGGATGTTGGGGTAGTAAATGCGCTCACTGGTATGTGGTAGGATGGCATCTAGGAACCGATGGAGTACCCTGGATGCAGATGCCTGTGAGACCCCCATAATGTCCCCAGTAGGTCTTTGGAAAGTACCCATAGCTAGTATTCTTAAGGCTACACATACCTTGGTATCCACTGGGATGAGTTCCCCTCTGTTGGCTCTGGGTCTGAGTTGAGGCCAGCACAGCTCAATGATTTGCTGCAGTATGTCTCTGTCCACCCTGTAGCACTCTACTATCTCCAGATCATGTAGTCCCTGGTAAGTTATCTGGGTATGAATACTCTTCTCCTCCTCCTCGGTCTGTTGAAGTTGTCAGCATTATCCTCCTCACCGCCCTCAGCCTCTAGCACATACTGATGGATCAAAGCAATGGCAGCCCCTAACATTTTTTTGATTAAAATTCCCCTGCATGTGTACACCAATAGTGCAGAGTTTGGGGGGAAAACCAGACTGTAAGGTGTCTGTATAGTTTATACTGATGTGCTGCAGATGCTGCCTGTATGATTGGCTGACTATGATGCATTCCAACTGCTAGCTATGTTATTTATACTTTATTGCTTTAATTCTGCTATTTTCCTTTTTCTTCTTTTTCCCCTTCCCATTTTTGCCCTCTTTAAACCCCAAGGTACGCTGCGCAAACCCGGTGCCCAAATGTAAAAAGTCCTGTTATTTTTTTTTTTGTTTGTTTGTTTTAGACCCGGTGTGTGTCACACAAACCCATTTAGCTAATGTAAACAGTGAGAAATGGACCTCCCTGGATGCGAACATGCTCTTCATTTCATGGAATAAGTCAATACAGCCTCAGACACACCCCCTTGCTTAGCTGTGCTTAGCTAAGCATATCTGGGAGCCATGGAGCTCCAATGTGCTTACAGCAAGCATGACACACTCCCTTTTCATGTCTGCTGCTCCTCCTGTTTACACCAATGCCTTCTAGCACCTACACGGTTAGGTGCAGTTTGGCACTTAGATTATTTTTCTGATTCAGTAAATTTCTCTCATTAGCATACCCAACTGCCTTAATCCCTAGTTACTGCACTACACCAGAGCATTTCCCCTTAGCAACCACTGTTCCCTGATATTGTTTTGATTCTGCATGCCATAGACCATAATGGCAAAATGCAGATTTCCCTTAAATTGTGTTTTCACATTTTGTTTTATTTTTGACATGATCTCGTTTGTGTGCCACTGCCCTATGCTTAAACGGCCAAGATCGGCCAAAAAAAAAAAAACTTTTATTTTTAGAAAAATGAAACACTTTTCCATGACAATGGCCAAATATTTGGCCATTGGCATGCCCAAAGATTATAATACATGCTTTCATTTGAGCTGTCATGCATCCGTTTTAATTTTTGCAGAAATGTATTCGGCTAGTAGCTGAATACATTTCTGCAGCTAACACCATTCTTGCAAGGATGCCTGCCTGCTTGCTGAATCACTAATTCACCTAGTTTGCATGGTTTTCACCAGCAAATGAAGTAATTAGCATTATGCAGTGGCGTCCATGCAGGAATAGTGTAGGCAGGTTCGTGCACGTCAGAACAGTAGTTTACTGGATCGCTCGCTGGCCATATTCTCTGCAGGAACGGCTAAGCTGTTCCTGCACAGAAAAAAATGGCTTATTTATTCTTGAGATGACTATTCAAAGCCCTATGATACTGCCTGAAATGATCATATAATGGGAAGTCATCTGGTATGTCTTCGGTTTTTATGACCATGTATCACTTACTGTTTCATTGGCACAGCATTGGATTTGCAGACATTCATTTGACTAAATCCATTGTTTTTCTGTATTTGAATGCTGTAATGCACTCCATCTGTCAGCTTCACTTAACTAATATTATTCTCCTCTGCTTATTCCCCTTTTTTGTATTTTGATTTCAGATTCCCTATGCCACATATATGGCATAGTGATAATTCTTATAGTTGCCTCAATAATTACAAAGGGTGAGTGGGAGATACCATTGAAATGAAAATGTCTAATGAAAGAAAAGTGAGGCACACCTTTAGGCACTTTTTTTAAGCCAGGAATCCATAAAGCTGGTACAAGAGCATTGCAAAAAAAAAAAAAAAAAAACATCAAGTTAAGCTCCACTAGTTTATTCAAATTTCAATGATCTGGTACCATGACCTTCTGCCTTCAGGGATCTGAATAATACTCACCAAATTTAATTTTATATACATGTGCAAACAAGCATCTCTAATATATGAATTAAACAATTAATAAAAATTCATCACTTAAAACCCATTATTACAAAATGCTTCTCTCTGCTGTTCCTTCCTGTGCACAGGTGGTTATAAAAACACTTGCTATATACTTAAAGTAAATAGTAAAAGAACGTTTCATATTCTGGAAGCTTGAGTTGGCTCTGTTGCACACACTGCTCTGCTCCATATAACAGTATCATTTCACCTGTCTGTTCTACATTTATATCAGTAAACAAGTTACAGTGCTTCTGGTTCAAAGTGAGCTAGCTTTTAAGAGGGTGGCATATTAGATAATACAGTCTCTTCAGAAACCAGACTCCCTACAAGAGGAAAAAATAAAAAACATTATATGAATTACTTTTTCTTTTCTTTTTTTTTCAAGAGTTCATCTTTGGAAACAGAAATATATTTCCTTCTGTGGAGTATTTTTACTCTGGTTTTATAAAGTGTAGGGCTAGGTGTGGTGTGTAATTGGTCTGCAGCAGTTATTTTAAGAGATTTATCAACACCCAGGTCAAAGGCACAATTCTAGTCAAGCTGTACCACCTGCTTATCATTTAAGTAATATATCTTGTCTATTTACTATATACCTGTGACATTTGTGTGCTTGTACATTGCACTACACTATGCAGGGAAGAAGCCCAAGCAATCCACACACTGTTGTGCCTTATTTGCTAAATAAGTGTACTCTTAGCAGAAGGAACAATACAATGCAACATAACATAAAACGTCAAACACATCTCTACAAAATGGATGTCTCCCGCATGCAGTAGTTCTGAATTAATAATTCTGACTTAGGGTTGTATTTGGCTACTTTCCTCAGTGTAACAAAAATTCAGGCCTACTTCTAAGTAACTAAGTAAAGGCAGTCTTTAGAATTATAATTTAAAGTAAAAGTTCATATCGGAATCCCCAACATTTTATTCTATTTAAACCTTTAAGCATTGTAGATACATAGTTGCATTAGTTAGTTTCTAGTCAAACCCAACATGCATCTCACAGGATCTTGCAACATTTGCTGAGTAAGTCCACTAAAAACTCGGTCAAACGCACACAGCCAGCAATGTGACATCTGTATCTGTAATTACCATCTGTATCTGTAATCACGCTGACTTGCCATTGTAATATGCTGCTAGAATTTCAGAAAAAGAGGTCTCTTTCACTGAGCATACAATGCCAGCCTTTGATATTCTGCCTGAATACCTCCTCCACAAATCTAGTTGCTGTGCACCATTTTGTCACTACAAAATATAAAAAAACCCCACTGTAATACTATTTAACAGAATGAAAAAATGCTTGTATCAAGTGTCAGTGCACTTCTTTCATTTATTAAAACAGGAAATACCATCACCATGACTGGAGAAGATTTTAATGTAAAGTCATGTGTGCTATGGAAAGAAATGTTTAGTAATGGAATGTTTATCAGGGGAATATTTTTTAGACCCATATAAACAACAGTTTGATACCATAGTCACAATCAATTTGTACCTGTTACAGAATTTGATAACAGAACAGTCTAACTTGACCACTGCAGCTGTAAACTCTAAAAGCAGGTTCTGTGTTCATGTACAGCACATAATTTCAACAAAACACAAGAAAAAGAGATGCCACTGAAATGCAATGTGACTGTAGCCATTTCTAAGGCAGTGATCCTTTTACATAAAAGTTCACCAGTGTGCACTGCAAAATATTATTATCTTCTAAACCTGGTTTGGGGGAAAGCCTCAACGCTTTTCACAAAGGAAACGTATCAATGTGGTCAGTGTTTGGGAATAAGGACCCTGGTGATACAGCACAAAGCCTATGGCTGATGTACTTTGTATGATGCATCCAAGAGAAATTAAAAAGTACAGTTAATGGAGAAAAGAACATCAGAAATGATGAAGAACAATTTATACTGTTTTGCTTTTAAAAAAAAAAACTACTTTTAAGGCATACATGAAGTAAACCAGTGGTAGGCATGCTTACTTGATCCTGCTTCCAAACGAGGACAATTCAAAATTTGCTACACAATGCACCCTCATCCTTTACAAGACCCACTTCCTTTTATTTTTGCATCTTTCCAGATCAAGAATGTATATTCAAATTGTAAGAACACTTCCTTGATATTCTGATGGCTCTTGTAATGATTCTTCTATTCCCAGAAGATAGGGCAGTCCTTGTGACTGGTAGCTAAATTTGAACCAATGACTCATCCTACTTTCACTCCAAATTCCTACAGGAACTGCCAGAATATAACAGAAGGTTAAGGATATGAGCCATTACAATTCATCTATCAAATTGTTTTCATCAAACCATAATCTACTGTACCAGTCTTTGCCAATGGTCATTTGTTGACAGTTTTCTCTGTGAGGGATAAACTGTTCACATACAACTCCATACAGTGGGCTTTGCTTATATGTACCCACAAAGGAATACAACTAACCCTGATGTCAGAAAGTATTGGGCAAGTTAAGAAAATTGTCAACGGATGTCCAACATAACTTAGTGATGTAAAATTATTGGCTGTGGGGAGTAAAAGAAATCACATTATAGTAAGAAATCTTTCATTGTACCTTCAAAGTCAGCTATATCAAGCTTCAGTATAGTCTGGTTCTCATGACTGGTATGGCAGATAAATGCTTTTTGTTCTGCAGAATCCTAACTGCTCTACCTTGTTGTCAAGCACAGTATCCATCCTGTGTCCTGTTACCCTTCCCAGACTCTGTTTTCCATCTCTGAGTAATAGTCACTTATAAGTTGACTGTCATGGGAGAATTATTCCCACTTTTTCAGCACTTTCCAAGATTCTTTCCATTTCAATGTACTCTGTGAACATGTTGGAACATCATTATGGAATGACTCATTTCTTATTTTACTGGAATACATTCTAACTTTACAAATAACTGTTATCATGTTTTACTTTTGCTTGATTTTTTCTGCCCTTCTGTTTTAAACTATTAGTGGATTGATTTGGGTTTTCTTTTTTACTATTGATTCACTTACAATAACTAGTTTCGAGGTCACATGGGACAAGCAAAGGAGAATTCTGGAGGAGAAAGGATATTAAAAGTGTTAAATGTTATTAATGTATTAATGAATTAATTTATTTATGACTGACAGCTGAGTAAGTGAAATGGTTGACAGATACTTTTCACCTGCAATGCAACCCAACATGATGGTGCAAGACATAAAGAGAAAATTATATGCAGACTAAAGAATATAGAGTTGTACATAGTACAGTAACAAAGTAACACTATGCTTGCATGTTATTTGCAATTATAAATGCAAGTGATACTATTTACAGGATGTACAATTAAAATAGATATTCAGCCATTTGTCATTTGTTATAAGTATGTTCGTACAAGAAAGATGTGAAAACAGTGTGAGCTGCAAGGACTGGCCATTTGTCATAGAAGCAAGAGCAATTGGTGTCCTTAAACAGTTGATATTTTTTCCTAAATACTGTACATTAATTTGTGAGAACATATATATTATTTAATTTCACAAATTTGTCTTTTCACTAGAAAAGTCAGGAGCCATTATTATTGACCAATCAAATATAAACGTGTAAATTAATTTTTGACTTTTGCATTTTCTGCTTGTATGACTGAGGGGGTCAAGATTCATCTGGTACAAAATTACATTTTGGCAGCATAGTGGCAGAGCAGTTTACATCGCAGTGTCACACTTCTTGTTTCTCAAGTTCGATTCTCAGCTAGGGTATCTTCTGAGTGAAGTTTGCACATGCACACTACTTCATGTCCTTGAGGGGTTTTGCTGGACGCTTTGGTTTCCATCCACATTCCAAACACATGCCATAAGTGATCTGATGAGCCTTCAAATCACCTCTAGATGTGTGTGTGTGTGTGTGTATGTGTGCGTGTATGTGCGCATGTGTGTGTGTGTGTGTGTGTGTGTGTGTGTGTGTGTGTGTGTGTGTGTGTGTGTGTGTGTGTGTGTGTGTGTGTGTGTGTGTGTGTGTGCGTGTGTGCATGTGCGTGTGTGTGTGTGTGTGTGTGTGTGTGTGTGTGTGTGTGTGTGTGTGTGTGTGTGTGTGTGCATGTGTGCACAGGTGTGTGTGTGTGTGTGTGTGTGTGTGTGTGTGTGTGTGTGTGTGTGTGTGTGTGTGTGTGTGTGTAGGCACTGGCTGCCCCGTGCACCTTAACTTCTGAACTGCATTAAGCAGGTAATCTCAGCATGAATAAATTAAAATACATAATGCCAGAAATGCACTAATGCATAATTTGGGAAGTCGTCTACCCCAAGGAACTACCACATTGACAATATGCCCCTAAGAGTTGACCTGTTTGCTCAGGATTTGGGAACTCATGTAGACAGTGACCTAACTTTTGACCAACATGTGTCCACATTCTACTATACCGCTTATAAACAAAGGGATTGTGTCTAACTCTAGGGATGTCATTGTCCCCCTTTACTCAGTCCTCATTAGGCCAGTCATTGACTCTAATGACTCTGTCCAGACACATACAACTGTAACACCCACAGAGATACCTTACTAAAAGAATACAAGGCTTAAATAACATATCCTACATGGACCATCTCAAAGTCCCACTATACTCCATATGCTACAGACTGTTAAGAGGTGACCTGCATCTGGCATACAGGACATACTGCAACCCATTACTAATGGATCGACTGCACAACAACAAGTCAAATGGCATCAGAAGTACTCGGTCTAGGGATCTAAATCTCTTCTACAACATTAACAGAATGGTTTGGAGGGACAGGCATATCTCACAGAGGACAATACTGCTGTGGAACAGACTCCCCATCTACATAAAACAAAGTTCATCCCTATCCATATTCAAGTGCAACTTAGACTTATGGATGAGAACTGGGAAAATTTACCCCAGAACTTGCCCCTATATTATTAATTGACAGAGGAGGCTCCTGAATGCTTTGTCCTATGCACGGGTCTCCTCATATAATCTGTAGTATAATCCCAGTTATTCTCATTAGGGTTAGTATAGATAGATAATTATCAACCACGGGATGGGTAAGCCCAATCTCAAACCAAATGTGATAGGTTAATTCAACCACAAAAAGGGAAACTGTCTAGTCTTAACATGGTCTGCAAGGGCAGCTAGCCTGGTACTTGAACCTATGAACCTATAAAACAATTAGAATGAGACTACTAACTAAATAAACGTATACATAATAAGTTATTAGCATATCCATATTGCCTTTATGGAAGTGTTTGTGCTTTAAGTACTCTGAGCATTATATTATATTTTATATCTGTTTTTCTCTCTGTTATCACCCAACCATCTTGTTACTCAGCACCCCACTGACTTTGTCATCCTCCCAGCCTGGTGTTATATATCCAGGTACTGTAGGTAGGTGTTATATATTCAGGTACTGCAGGCAGGTGTTATATATCCAGGTACCACAGGCAGGTGTTATATATCCAGGTACTGCAGGTAAGGGTCAGGTTCTAGTATGCTGTCAGACATGGTTAGCCTAGAGTTCTCTTGCTGCTTCATAATCCTCCACCTCGGTAGCAAGTAAAACATAATGCACTGTGTACAGCAGTACAGCACTGGGCTAAATGTGGGCATATCCTTTCACACATCAGCACCCTAGTACACCTTGGCAGGTTATTGCTTGCTGAAGCACTTAAGTCTGGCCTCCAGCCATCCACCAGGTGCCATTTAAAGCACATGGCTAAGCCACCCCCTTGCCTTCAAGATGGGCAAGCCACTGTTAGTTGTTAGTCCATTTGCAACCTTGGTGGTTGCATTTGAGTCCCTGGGCTTGCATTAGGGGGTCAGTCCCTATGCATCACAAGGACAGATAATATGTCAGGTATTGGTTATTTAATATAGTACTGAGGCACGTGGCTCAGTTTAACTGAAGAGGCACTAAGAGTACAGTACCAGTCAATGTGGGTTTTAAGCTAGATGTGAACACTCAGCCCTCTTTAGCTTAATTTTTTACCATTTAAGGGAAAGCATCATTCACAGAGAGAGAGAGAGAGAGAGAGAGACTGTGACCTTTGTGGATTGCAGTCTGTTACCAGGGCATCAATTAATATAGCCTACTGTGTTACAAAGGTGTGAAAGTACGACCAATGCAAGACATTCAGTGGAAGGAATACGTTGAAGACAAGTCCAAAAAAATACATCATTCCTCAGTGCAATACCTCTCTGCTGTCACACTTCATGACAAATACCATTCATTGTAACTTCCAAAAAGTTACATACTGTAGGAAGTTGATAATTTTATCTGATAGTATTTTAATACATAAATTCATAAAAATTTGTGATGTGGTGCAATCAACAAACACTGAAAATTCAAGTGTGCTTGACTTCACAGCTCTTTATATTTCCTAGTCTCAAGTTCTTTCATATATTACACATTCTGTCAGCTTGTCACACATGTAGTCACACACTTTAGTGAGGAAAAGCTGATAAGCATGACCGATAACCTAGGGTACAGCGGCAACGTCTGAAATGGATAGTGCACAAAGTAACAGCAGACTACATGTTTTGCTTAACTAGTTTATATTACAGTGACATCCAGTGCATCATAACTATTAAAAAATAGTATGCCCCTCCTGGCTGTAAACAGCAGTAGCTTTTTTAGTTTAGAAATTTGCTTAGGCTCATTTAAAGCAGACAGATAACAGCCTGATGGACTTAAAACACATGGCCCTACCCTTTGCTCCTGGAGCTTACCTGAATATCAAAGAAGAATTGTTGTAGTTCATATTTTATTTTAATTTCAGACACTATCTGTAGAAAAAGCAATTCACCCAGTCAACACATTTTTGCAAAAAAATGTTACTATATACAAATTTGTAAAAGGTTTCAGTGAAATGTTTAGCTATGTTGCAGATTAACACTGCTTGAGAACACAAAGAACACCGTGTAATGGAGAGTCTAGTTGCAGCAGTAAGAAATCTAAGCTTAGGAAGGTCAACTAAATACCAGTATCGGGGAAAGATCACTAATACATACGTTCTAAGGTCTTTGCAGGACTGAGGCACCATTCCCGTGGAACCTCAGAGTGGCATAGTGACGGTTCTTTTCCTCCTTTGCCAGCAGCACAAGAACCATCGAATTTGGAGCAGCAGTTTCATAATTCAGCTATGAGAGGCAAACAAATGGCATATTCAAATAAGAAATGTGGGAGAGACAGACAGGGAAACTCAGCAGAAGGACAACAGTATCAGAATCGTAAATGGGAAAGGTGACAGTGAAAATAACATTGCTGGACCTTTTTCTAACTCTGTGGTAGTTAATTTTTTGGGTTTTCAACTAACGAAAGCATTTATCTGTTTTAAATTTGGAGCTTAGGTTTATACCAACAGTTTTACTCCTCTTGTATATGTTGCAAAGTAACATCTTTAAATTGGTATGTAAATTGCATTTATTATATAATTTTTCACAAGTAAATGTTGAGAGCTTTGAAGAAAGTGATTTTAACGATGAATTTAATGACACTAGTAGTACAGATGAAAGTTTTTACTCATGTACTTCTTAGGTTGATGAAATGAATGCATATTGTTGGTTAGATACATTGAAGGTCAAATATAAAAGTTGTTATATACCCCCCCCCCCATCTCTAATGAAATTATCAAACAATTTTCTGCTATGTTTAATATTTCAGTTGAGGAAGCTTTTAATGATTGTTTTCGCAGATAAATGTAATAGGTTCATAGGTTCATAGGTAGGTAGTAGGCTATCTGCCCAAGGGCATTTATAAGCCTAGCCAGAGTGTGTCAGCTTTCGCCACCCCATTGATTAATTAATTGAGCATCTGTCAAGAAGAGCCAATGAAGTCATCCCAGGGGTGTATTTTCTGTTACCCATCCACTCATCAAGGCTTCTCTTGAAGAGTGTTAGTGAGGGGCTCTGCCTAATGTAGTTAGGAATTTTGTTCCAAAGCATGGGGAGTCTCTGTGACAGGAATCTATCCCTCCAGCATGTTCTATTTATTGTTGTGGCGAGGTTTAGCTCACTAGAGCGAGTGGCTCGCAGTGACTTGGATTTCTTTAGGTGGAGCATGTCCATCAATTCTGAGTTGGACATGGCTTTGTAAGTCAGGCAAAGATTACCTCTGAGTAAGCAATATGTGACTGAGTACAGCTGGAATTTTTCCAGTCGGGCTGCATAGGACATATGTTTGAGGCCAGTAATCCTCTTGGTGAGGTACTTTTGTGGTCTTTCCAGCTGTTGGAAGGGTCTTGTGAGGTACATCCCAAATGGGGCATTGTACTCTATGATGGGTCTGATGAGTGACGAGTAGAGGGGCACTATAACCTCTTTATTTCTAGATGCAAACTCTTTAGTAATTAAATGGGCTACATAGAAGGATTTCCTAACTACGTTAACTAATATGATTGTCAAAGGAAAGATTACTATCTATCTGGGTCCCCAGGTCTCCTATTACCTCTTCTGTATTAAGGGGCTGCCACCTATGTGGTAATTCATGGGTGTTTTTTTTCCCCAAATGGGATGACTATGCATTTTTTGGCATTCAGCTTGAGACCATGACTTTGACACCAGGTGTCCGTTTCAGTAAGGCCCTTTTGGAGAATGTCCATGTCAGCCAGAGAGTCAGTTATGGCTCCCAGTTTGCAGTCATCGGCAAACTTGCCCGCTATTCTTACCATGTGAGTTTTGTCTGTAAGCCAGTTGGCAACCCATCTCATGACATAGGGGTTTATGTTCAGGCTGGTGTGTTGTTCTACAATTCCTGAGTGGGGAATGGTGTCAAAAGCCTTGGCGAGGTCAAGGTAGGCTGTGTGAACTACCTTCTCCTCATCTATGGCATTGGTGACTGTCTCAAAGAAGTCAACCAAGTTTAGTAGGCATGATCTGCCCTTAACAAAGCCGAACTGGGTCAGGTCAAGTGTTTGGAGGTTCCCAATGTCTTTGTTAATGAGTTCCATGATGATGCGCTCCATAGCATTGCAGACCAGGCTAGTCAGACTTATGGGGCGATAGTCACCAGGGTCAGTTGTAGCCCCTCCTTTGTGGAGTGGAATAACCGTTGCTGTGCGCCATTCTATGGGCATGTAGCCTGTGGAAAGGCTGAGGGTGAACAGTGTGTTTAGGTGGGAAGTTACTTTGTTTTGTAGTTTGTGCAAGACGCAGCCTGGGACACCATCTGGCCCCAATGACACTGTGCTTTTGGCTTTTGAAAGGGCTGTTTTCACCTGTGCTTCTGTGATTTCTGGGACACTACACTTTTCCTGTATTGTTGTGGGCCCTTTTTAAGGTGAGATGGAGGTGAAGTTTGCACTGAATCTATCTGCCAGGATGTTGGCAATATCAGTAGGTTCAGTATATTTTGTGCTATTTTGCACTAGTTCAGTGCATATCTGTGAGTTGCCACTTAGATTCTTGACATAGCTAAAGAAGGCTTTGTGGTTATCTTTCGAATCATTGGTTATTTTACTTTCGAAGTTAGCCTTGGAGGATTTTATGACGGACCTTAATTTCTTACTGATACTGATCATGGATGTCTTTCCTTCTTGGGATTTGCTTTTTTTCTGAACTAGTTTCCTCCTTCTATTGTATAGCCTGTTTATGGCAGGGGTCCACCAGACTGGTTTCCTTCTCTTAGGGGAGTAAATCTTGGTTTGGCTAGGGATAGCACAATCCATGCATCCTTGTAGGTGCTCATAGAGTGCATTTGTAAAGGTTCCTGCATCTTGGGCACTGTTATCCTTTAGCGTGGGTGCTGGGAAACTTACCACCTCTGTCTTAAGTAAGGTGAGGTTTGCTATAGAAAAGTTTTTCACTGTGGTTTCCTTGGTTAGAGGTGGTGGTGTGGTGTGGACATCCAGAGTGATTAGTTTATGGTCTGATCTAACCAGTGATGGGTTGACCTCCAGTGTGGAACACCTGTCGCCCATGTTGGTGATGACTAGGTCCAATATGTTTTCACCTCTGGTAGGGAAGTTTACCAGCTGATCCAGGGCATTTGAATTGATAAATTCCAGGAAGCGCTAGACCTGGGAGTTTGTACTTGAGTAGTTTTCCCAGTTAACGGTAGGGTAATTGAAATCGCCCAATATCAGGGTGTTCGGTAGGACCTTCATGTTTTCCAGTGTCTCCAGAAAGGCGGAGTGGTGGTACTGGGTCATGGAGGGTGATCTGTAGAAGGCCATAATTTGCATTGCAGATTTGCTTGATGTTAATTGCACATGGATGATCTCGGAGGTATCATGCTGTGCCACTAACCTGGAGGTGTAGGTATCCTTGATGAATATGGATACACCCCCTCCTTTTGTGTTTCAGTCCATGTTCTGTTTCCGAAATGTGTGGTATGAGTTGTAGCCCAGTAATGCCGAAGTGCTCTGTGGAGCCTTGAACCAGGTTTCAGTTACTGCACAGATGTTAATATTCTCCATACTGAGGAGTGCTTCGAGCATGTGCATTTTGAGATTTAAACTCCTGGCGTTGAGTAGCATAACCCTCATTTTTTTATTTGTGCTGTTTATGGAGGTGGGTTTGACTTTTGAGCCTTGCCTAAAAAAGACACTATGGGGGCAGCAAGAGCCCTGGCCAGTATTCGAAAGCCTAGGGGTGACAGATGCAAGCCATCTCTTGTGAAGCAACGAGGCTTGTCGAGCATGTTGTCCCAGGCTGACAGACACTGGATACCATTTGAATGACACCAGAAGCTTAGCCAATTGTTGAAATTGATAATTTTTTCTTTATACTGCGGTATCATTCTTGGTGAGGGCAGGATGCTATTCAGGGTCAGGGTCATACCCGCCTGGGCTACATGATCAGAGAGCTCTTCCATGTCTCTTTTCATGTAGTCCAGGGAGGTATGTCTCAGGTCATTCACACCAACATGAACAATGTAAGAGTCATATTTGTACTGTTCTGGAGTGACCTGAGTGCTTGTGTTATGTGGCGGATTCTGGCTCCCGACAGGCAGCTAACAGTAACCTTCTCCTTATCCAGCCTAGTGAGTGGGACATCAGTGTGGCTGACTATAGAGTCGCCTATTGCTAGTGTGTTAGGTATGTTATTTCGCCTTAAGGGCTGTGATTGTGCGGCACACTGATTTTGTGTTTTATGTGTTGTCTGGTTTGTGACGGGAGTTGCAGGTTTTTTGGGTGTCTGCTTTGGAGGTCTGTGATGCTTTTGCAGGTTTTTATTTAGAGCCTCCGTGTATGATTTAGTGTATTTATGTGTACTTTTTGCCAGTGCTGGTTTAGTATGTCTATGTGAGGCTGGAGGTGTGGTGCAAGTGTTAACCTTCTCCTAATGACTGCCTGTTCCAGTCTTGGGTGGAGAGAGCTTAGCCTCCAATTTAGCTATATAATTGCATCTCTCGCATATGTTAATGTTTTGTGGTAGGTGGAGAGGGTTATCTGTGTACATGAGGCAGTTGTAACATTGCCTCAGGATACCCAGGTTCACCAGCTGGACTGGAGGGTATACCTGAAATTGCCCTTTGGTCATGCCTGAATAGTAGGGTGAGCTGCTTAGTCACTTGGTTGGTGAGGGGTGAATAATGAGCCTTGCCCTGCTGGGCAATCAAGTGTCGGGGTGTATTAGTGCTTGCTATTAGGTCTGAGCAAGTGCTGGACTGTAGGATGCTTTTTAAGTGCTTAGGTTGAGAGTTAGACTACTTTCAAGGGAAAAACTGAAGTGGAGACTTGGTGAAGCCGGGATAAATTTAGCCCTAGCTAACTGGCACTGCTCGGATGTGAAAAACCGTGCAAACTCTGTTTTTACAGCAGGGAAATGAAAGAGATAGAAATTAGCCCAAAATGACCTATAAACTACTAACTTCTGGGCTGGAACCACTCCTCCAGGGACAGATGGCTGCTCAAATTTCCCACTCTCACAGGTGAACAGAGAAACCTCCCTCTATCCAAGTAAGGTATCGGCAACTCAGAAAATTGTAACACAGCCCTGAATTCAGCACTAGCCTGAAAACTGGACTATACTAACTTAGAAAGGTGGGAAGCAAGGACATTTTTTTTTGAAAAGATAAGGCAAAAACAGTAAAAAATACACTTAAAACAACTTTAAATGAATACAAACAGTAAAAAAATACACTTAAAACAGCTTTAGATAACTACAAGCAATCACAAAAGGCTTTTAAACAAATTACCCAATTAACCAGTAAAAAAAATCTCAAAACTGAGCCCTGTTCCTGTAGTCTTCAATCAGACAAGTTCTAACTGCACACTCCTGCCACTGGGGTGCAGGATAACCTTCTCCAAAAAAGAATGTTTTATACAGCATGACCAAAGTTGAATGGATAGCTTTATAAGATTTAAATAATAATAGGAAATGAATTATCAATACAGCTGATAAAGGGAACAACATGGTGGCGATGCATTATAAACAATATATGTGTATGTGTTATTTACAATTGGAAGATCAGTCTATTTATCTAAAGGTTAATAAAGAAATACATAAGGAAAAGATTAAGCAGTATCCAAAATTGTTAGAAAGGGGGTATAGGCTAGGCTATTGGACAAGAAATTTAATATTCAGGGGTGTAGCATTGCCACTTCTATTGTTTACCCAAAATACATAAAAACTTGATTGATCCACCAGGTCATCCTATTACTTCAGTGAAAAAAATATTTTTGCACAATATAGGTCTTTTTTACATACTTATCTTTGTTCTTATGTAAATAAATTGTCTTTGTATATCAAAGGTACTACTGACTTTTTAAATAAAATAACAGGGCTCAAATGGACTGAAGATTTGTATTAGGAGACCCTTGATGTTAATAGTTTATATATGAATATTAAACATGTTCATGGTGTAGAAGCTTTGAATTATTCTTTAGGTGATAATCACTAATTATGTGATTGAGCTATTATATTTTTGTCTTACTAGTATTTTTTTTTTTACTTTTAATAATGAATTTTACCATCAGATACAGGGTATGGCAACGGGGGGCAACTGATATTGTCAATTTTAATTTTATTTTCGACATATGGGTTCGGTTTTGAGCATCGGAACCAACTTGGCTGTTACTACAGCTTACAGAAGCCAAAAACTCTCGAGCCTAAACCTTACCCACAATGCTCCTCTCCCTGTTACCTCAGATCTTGTTTGGCCCTTTTCGTGTCAGACAAGGTTGCCATTACTCTCAAGCAAGTTATGTAATTTTTCTTCTTGCATTCTGACTATTCAGTAGTCTCTTTCAACTTTCTTACCCTATTTTATAAATTTTTGAACCTCTTCTGAAGTTTTCCATATTTTTTGTATATTTCCTCTATGTTGTTGTTGTTGTTGTTGTGTCTTTCAGCTTTTCCCGGTTAGGGGTCGCCACAGCAGAACTCCGGTCCGCTAATGATTGCCAGTTGATTTTTGCATGCTAAGTTGCCGGCCCTAATGCACAACCTTCAACGAAGATTCGCTCATTCACGCATGTCTCCACAGTAGACGCTCTAGCTGAGAAATGAACGGGACAACATCTTGCTGTGAGGCAACAACGCTACCGTGGCACCACCACCACCACCACGGATAACACGTTCATATTCTCGACTATCATTGTTGATCGTCTTTTCCCTGTGTAACTTTCCTGGCTGTTTTCTTAAACAAAAAAAAGTAGATTTATAGTAATTTTTCTTCTTCTGCTTCTTCAGTACGTGCATGTTTGTGTGAGTTGCTGGCCTGCTTGCCATTTTTTTGTTGGAGAAAGACATGACTGATAAATGTAAAGCCCCTTCTGGGTTTAAGAGATTCCAGAAATGTGGGCACAAGATACCTTTTTCTGATGCACACTTGCTATGTGTACACAGTCTAGGACTTCTTCATCTTCAAGAGACTCATCGCTCATGCAGCCAAAGAGATCACTAGAGCAGTGGGTGCAGGCATTGCCATCAGGAGACACACAATGCACCTATGTGACTTTGCAGAGCTATTTAAGTATTCATTCATCAATGCACCCTTTGACAGATCATCTCTGTTTGGTTCAGAGGTTAGAGAAATGCTATCCAGGCATGAGAAAGATGGAAAGATCCTTTCTGCTGTGTGCATGTTTTTCCACTCCTCAATGACCATTCTCTAGAAATCAGAGAAGCAGTGGAAAAATGTGGTCCAAAAAGTCCCAAGGGCCTTTTCAGGACAAATGTGGAGGTAGTTGGGAACTTCAATGAAAGATGCCACCCCCATGGCAGAGGTGGCCCGTAAAATCAGGGTTTCAGAGATTCTTTCTTGAGTAAACCCTATCAGCACTTCCAAAAGGAGGCCAGATTGTCTTCCTCTGGAGGCAGTCAGGGGACGCTAATCCCTGCACCAAAATGCCTGGCTACAAATAACATCTGAGGCTTGTGTGCAGAGGATTATATAACTATACTATATATAGCTATACAATTCCCTTTTCTCTTCTTCTTCCTGTATGCAAGAAAATCTCTGATGTTCCACCCAGTCAAAGGAAACAAGCAGTCCCGAAATCCAGAAACTGCTTGAAAATAGAGTCATCTAAGAAGTCTCACCAGACCAGAGAGAGTCTGGAATTTACTCAAGATTCTTTTCAGTGCCAAAGAAGACAGGGGACTGGAGACCAGTTTTGGATCTGAGTCTACTGAGCAAATCTGTTTGCCAAACCAAATTCTAGATGATGACGGTACAGTCCATTCTTACGTTACTGGAAAAAGACAACTTGATGTACTCAATAGATCTTCAGGATGCATATTATCATACAAAGATGGACAAATGATCCATGAGATTCCTCTTCTTTTGGCTGGGAGCCAATCACTTTCAATTCAGAGTTTTGCCCTTTGGTCTCACCACAGCCCCCAGAGTGATCACCAAGTGTATGGCAGTAGTAGCAGCTCACTTGAGACTGTAGGGATTCCAAGTGTTTCCATATCTAGACAATTGGTTCATTACCACTCCGACCAGGCATTAATTGATAGAAGCAAGAGACCATGTACTTCATGTCTGCTTTTACCTGGGAATAACTGTAAATTGCAAAAAATTGAAATTAACCCCATCTCTGAATTTAGAGTTCATAGGAGCCCTTCTAAATACTCAAACTTCCATAGCTTCTCTTCCCTCTGTGAGATTACAAAAAAATCAGAGTTCGGGTACAGAAACTAATCACCAACAGAAAAGTAACCGCTCATCTACTCCTTCAAGCAATGGGCTCCATGGCTGCAGCTATAACTCTAGTTCCCTTAGCAAGATACCACATGAGGATTCTACAATGGTCGCTAGTGTCCAAATGGTCAATGTTACACCAATCCATGTCAGACCTGATTTTGATCACCAATCATTGCAAAAAGAATTTGGCTTGGTGGATTCATTCTGAAGGCAATCTTCTAGACTGTCCCTTTGCCCCATCAAAACCCCAAGCTACAGTGACCACGTATGCCTCCCAGATGGGGTGGGGGGCAATAATATGGGCAAGACTGTCCAAGGCACTTGATCCCCTACAGAAGCCAACTTGCATATCAATGTACTGGAGCTAAGGGAAGTGCTTTTAGTTTTGTAAGCTTTTCAGACTGCTCTCCCTCCAGGAAAAATTGAGTGAACAATATATCAGTAGTTTGGTACATCAGCAAACAGGGAGGAACCAAATCCTATCTCCATTGTCAAGAAACTCTCAGAGTGTAGCAGTGGGCAATCTCTTCCAACCACTTTCTGATAGGAACTCACATTCCAGGGAGTTCCAATGTGATAGTAGACAAACTAAGCAGGTGTATTCTATGGCCTCAGGAGTGGTCTCTCAGTCCAAAAGTGACGGAAAGGATTTTTGGTCAATGGGGTTAGTCTTGCTGCAACCTGTTTGTCTTTCCCCTAAACAACAAGTGCAGCAACTACTTTGCCCTGATCACCCCTCCAGGGGAGTCACCAACAGATGCTCTTCTCCACTTTTGGCCCCCCGGACTGCTGTATGCCTTCCCCCAATTCCTCTTCTCCCAAAATTCCTACAGAAAGCAATCAGGTTGAAGAGCAAACAAATCCTCATTATACCTTATTGGCCTCAACAAATATGGCTCCCAGTTCTTTGCCCTTATCTGATTTAACAGCTTTGGATTCTGGACCCAACTCCAGACCTTTTATCTCATCCAGAGGGATTAATCCATCTGAACATTGTAAACCTCAAGCTGACAGCTGGGTTTCCCCAGTTCCGTTAATAGCCGGGTATCCCTCTCTCTCCTCCCTGGTACGTCATATACTCTTAGCCTGTCATAAGTCAGCAACCCATAAACTCTATGCTAGAAAATGGAGGAAGTTTACCGTTTGGGCTCGTGACAACAATACTGATCCCTTTTCAGCATCCCTTCATAAAAATCTTAGAATTTGTAGCTACATTTTTCAATGCAGGTGCTTCCCATTCTACCATCAAAGTTCATTTATCAGGTATATCTAATTTTTTCATAATTATTTTAAAGACTTTTCCCTGGCTTCTCATAAACTTTGCAAAGCCTTCATTAAAGGAGCACTCTTACTAAAACCACCTTACAAATATCCTACTCCACCTTGAGATCTGAACTTAGTGTTACAAACCATTGATCAATCTCCTCTTGAACCATCAGCTGAATGTGATCTAAAGTTTTTATCCTGAAAAACTATATTGTTAGTGGCAATAACTTCTGCCAGAAGGATTTAAGAAATACAAGTTTTATCATGTAGACATCCTTACCTGATTTTCCACAAAGATAGTGTCACTAAGAACCAAACCTTCCTTTCTGCCTAAGGTAGTGTCAGAGACCGACATTAATCAGATTATTAATTTAACAGTATTTTTCCCAGTTTTGCTAACAAAGGTGAAAACTGCTTAAATTTATTAGATGTTCACAGACAATTGTTCTTTTATTTACTCAGAATTGTGAAATAAGACAATCTGACCAACTATTTGTATCATTTCACCTACAAGACTTGGCCAGCCATTGAGCAAATTGACACTAGCCAGATGGCTCAAAGATTGCATTTCTTTTAGCTATAATAAAAAGAAAATCAATCTGCCTAGGCCTTTAAAGGCTCATTCTACAAGAGCAGTAGCTACTTCAGCAGTATTTCAGTCTAGAGCTTCTATGGATGACATTTATGCAACAGCAACTTGGGCTTCTCTTCATACCTTAATTACTCATTACAAATTGGATTTGGACTCCAGAGGAAGAGTGTCATTTGGTTATGTGGTGCTCAGGAATATCCTTCATTAAGTCCACCCAAGGCCTAAGGTAGTTGGGGACTCTGTCCCGTATGTCGAGGATAAAATGAAAATTGACAACATCAAATGAAGTTATGCATGCACTATAATATTCCATCTGTGTTGTCTATTTGCATTTATCCTTAACTTCCCTCCCTCCTTTCCCCTGCCTTTAAGTTTTGGTGGTTTGAATAATGGACATATGCCACTTCTGTTTTTATTATTATAGGTTCATAGGTGTGTACTAGGCTAATGGCCCTGGAGCCTTTACAACAGTCCATGCCCATAGTATTACCCTGGCATCGTGCCACGCAATCTTAGTTCCCAGTGCCTCTGTCGAGCAGAGCCACTGGAGTGATCCCCGGGGTGAATTTTCTATTTCCCATCCACTCATCAAGATTTCTCTTGAAGAGGCCAGTGATGTGCTCTGCTTGACATGTATGGGAAGTCTATTCCATAGCATGGGCAGTCTCTGGGTTATGAACCTATCCTTCCAGCATGTTCTGTTGATTGTGGTAATGAGGTTGAGGTCTCTGGAGCATGTGGTGCAGAGGGATTGGGATTTCTTTAGATGTAGCATTTCTAACAGAGCTGGGTCAGACATGGCTTTGTAAGTCAAGCAGAGATCACTTCTAAGTAGACGATATGAGACAGAGAATAGTTGGAGTTTTTTGTTTAAGGCTTAGGATCCTCTTTGTGAGGTACTTTTGCAGCCTCTCCAGTTGTTGCAGGTGTCTTGTGAGGTACATGCCAAATGGGGGATTGTACTTGATGATTGGTCTAATGAGGGAATAGTAGAGTGAGACAATGACGTCTTTCTTCCTGGATACAAAACACTTAGTAATGAGATGTGCCACATAGAAGGACTTTCTGACCACAGTGGCAATGTGGTGGTCAAAAGAGAGGTTGCTGTCAACCTGTGTTCCCAGATCTCTTATAATGCCTTCTGTGTTCAGTGGACTACCATCAATGTAGTAATTCATGGGAACTGGGTTTTTCCCAAAGGGGATGACGACACATTTTTTTGGCATTGAGCTTAAGGCCATGGCTCTGACAGCAGTCACTGGTCTCAGTGAGGCCTTTCTGTAGGATGTAAACATCACGTGGGGAGTTAATAATGGCTCCCAAATTGCAATCATCTGCAAATTTTGTCAGCCAGAGTCCCTTTGTGTTGGCCTGGACTTCTGAGAAGTAGATACCAAACAGGAGAGGATCCAGGACCAATCCCTGTGGGACCACACTTGTGACTGGTCGGCAGTCTGACTTGGAGTCAGCTACTTTCACACTGTGGGTTCTATCTGTGAACCAGTTTGCAACCCACCTAGTGATATAGGGATTGATGCCTAGCTTAGTGAGTTTTTCTATTACTCCTGAGTGGGAAATGGTATCAAAGGCCTTGGCCAGATCAAGGTAGGCTGTATGAACCATCTTGTCTTCATTCACAGCTCTGGTGACTGACTCAAAGAAGTCGACTAAGTTGAGCAGGCATGATCTACCCTTCACAGTGGACTCTTTGAAAGTTTTTGGGTTTCTATTACTCTGCTTGTCTTTTTGCAAACTCGATCTGAGGTAACAGGGAGAGGAGCATTGTGGGTAAGAGTTAGGCTCAAGAGTTTTTGGCTTCTCTGAGCTGATGCTTGGAATCAAACCAATATGTTGAGGATAAATGAAATTATACAAGGATGGAACATAACTTCTTTTTCTTTTGCTCCCATGTACGCTAATTTAGTTATGGGATTATTTCAGATGGAATATTTATATGGACATGGTTTTATGAACAAACATATTAATTATTTTAGATATATAGTTGATCTGATATTTATTTGTAATGGAGGTATGAATGAAGTTGATCATTTTGTTAAAAATTTACAGAATACTAGATATGGTTTTAAATTTGATGGTTAACAAACGGGAAAATTGGTCTCCTTTTTGGATTTAAAATTAGAAGGGATGAATAGTGGACAAATAAAGACAACTATACACAGGAAATAAACAGATGGTAGACAATATTTACATGGGAATAGATGCCACCATCCACATTTGATTTCTTCATTACCCTATGGAGAATTATTACAGTTCTGGAGAGTTTACAATGATGAGTTGAATTTTTTCCAGTGAAGTTGAAAAAACTATTAATATGTTTGTTAGGAGAGGCTATGAAAAAACATTGGTGGTGGAATTACTTAGGAAGGGTATAGATGAAAAAGAAATAATAAGGATGTACAAACACAAATTAATAAAACCCTGAGGGTTACTAGCAGTAACAAAGCTGGGAACAGACATGTGAAATATTTATTTTGTAATGCATATAATAGTTTTACAGATAAAGTGATTAAGTTATTGAAATATTATTGGCGATTTTTGATAAAACAAAAGGATTTCTGTAAGTTAATTAATAATACACCCTTAATATCTTGTAAATGGGGATAGAGTATAGGAGAAATATTAGTCCATAGCTGTTTTGTTCTTCCTACTGATCAAATGAATATACATTTGGAAAGGTTTGTGGCTGGCACTTCCCCTTGTTGAAGGTGTTGTAGCTACAAACAAGTAGTACAGGTTTTTGACAGGATAAATAATTATCAATTTTTTTCTGATTAAGAAATGTTCATGTAATACAGAAGATATTATATACGCCCTTAAATGTCTATGCAATTTATTTTATACTGGGGAGAGTAAGATGGCTTTTACGTGTAGGTTACAGGAACATATTAGAGGCATAAAAAAACAGAGATTAGAAAGTTTAGTTACTATGCAATTTAGAAGGCATCACCAGAGTAATGCTGTATTATTAAAGGGTGCCATTTTAGAACAATTGAGTGTTAAATGTGGTGAGAATAATTTACTTAAAGAAACATTATTGTATAAAGAAACTATATGCAGTTTAAAATATTACACTTTATTACCAAAGGGTTTGAATATAGAGTATAATTGGAAATGTTTAATTTAGTTTTATTTTTTAATTAAATTTTAAATGGATAACTGATTGTAATTAAATTATAATTATTTAACTGTTCTTAAACGTTTTAATAAAAGGTGGAGTCCTTTGTTATTTGCTTTTTTTTATTACTCCTTGAAGCTTTATGCCGAGACTCTAGAGTTTAATAAAATTTTATTGTGGGTCAGTAGCCTTTTGTTGTTTATTTATATTTACATCCAACATGCTTCTTCATTGTTTTCATAGTTATAGCAGTAGGCTTGTGGAAAAGAAGGGTTAGGGAGCACAGGCAGCTGGATTTCTTTCTCAGAAATTTGATTAATAGAAATCTAAGCTTAAGAAGATCAACTAAATACTAGTATAGGAGAATGATCACTAATACATACATTCTAAGGTCTTTGAAGGACCGAGGTACCATTCCTGTGCAATCTGACAGCTCTGGGACACACTGTTGGCAAAAGAAAGAGGAAGCTTCACTTCTGTAGGTTAAATAGCTATATGCACAATAGGAAATCAGATATGGCTAATACAGGGCGCCATGATACTTTCTGTTGTATATTACAGTGATGATCTGAACACAGTGCAAGGGCTATAAACTATATATTGTAATAGGGCCTCTTGCATTTACAGAGTGAGGCATGGGTAACAAACTGAATGATGTATTCTTGTGTATGAAGAATTCCATTCCCTGAAACAGTTCTACTAGCAGATGAGATGAACCATGTGATTCTGCATGACAAAAACAGTAATTGGTTAAACTTATAGGTAATATTTCACAGGCTGATAACCAGATACTTATAGGTAATATTTCACAGGCTGATAACCAGATACTTATAGGCAATATTTCACAGGCTGATAACCAGATACTTATAGGTAATATTTCACAGGCTGATAACCAGATACATATAGGTAATATTTCACAGGCTGATAACCAGATACTTATAGGTAATATTTCACAGGCTGACAACCAGACACTTATAGGTAATATTTCACAGGCCAATGTCACTCTCAGGTCTATCTGCTGATACACTGTACCATACTGAGTCCTAAATACACCAGTACGGATGAACAACAGCCCTGCATGCAGTCTTTCTGCAATGAGGGGAGCTCCTCCCATTCTTCTGTTTTTGCGGGTAGATTGGGGGACTGGAAGTGATACAGCAGTCAGTACTGCTGGCAGAATACAGCACACTAATTACAATTATATACTCAGCCTATTTAATAATGCATTAAGATGGTGCTGCACAGATCTAAGGTTATATGTGCTGTTAGACACTGAAACACTATTTCAGACTAATCCCGAAGGTAAAGGGCAATGCATCATTGGCATTACAACATAGGAAATCCTAACAATTTTACTGCTTTTAACATCCATCACCCATAAGCTCTAAAACATTGCTTGATGGTCCTACATCTCTCAGTCATTACACTAGTGGCAGCTCAGAGCACCTCAGAGTTGTTTAGGATGGGGAAGGGATGTGTAACAAGCTGTTGCTGGCTTTCTTTTCTTCTTAGCAAAGGAATATCTGGTACTCTTCCTGTGTCCATTCTGGACAGGGGCAGCAGGTGTTGAGTCACATCTACAACTAGCACCATTAAAACAGAGACAAAGCTTGGCTAAGTTTGTAAGGGCCCCTGTGCCATTAGTCTAGTAATGTCCTATAATGCTGTGATCCTATGAAATGCAAGCACGTTGCAGGTGCATTAGGAGGGACTGCTACAATGGCATGTTTGCTCTGCTGTGACACCACATGGCTGGAGAGGATGCAAGTCCTGCAAAGGTTAGGTTTTGGGACTGACCATCAAATGGTACTAGAGAATGGTCAAGGAGACCATGAAATCTGACACGGAAAGTAAATATGGCAAGAAGACCTCCCACTCAGAGTTATTTAAAAAAAATGGAAATGAAAACAAAAAAATAGCATAAAAAAAGATTAACACACATACACATTTATAGATGCACTCACATGTGCATCTATATATACATCTATCTATGTATCTCTCTCTCTCTCCCTATATCTATATATAAATATATATAAAAAAAAATATATATATATATATATATATATATATATATATATATATAAAATTATGTTATGTTGTATAGATATGCGTGCGCACACACAAACACACACACACACACACACACAGATCCCTTTGTATGTTTATAGCTGTGAGTCATATATCACATGGTGGAGAACGCTGCCATCTTCTGGTCATGTGAAGAATGTGTCTGAAAGTGTCAGAACAGCTGAAGGAGGTTTAACAGCTTTTACATTTATTCGCTGAGAGTTAAAACAACACAGCAGTAAACATTTCTGTCTTTCAGAACAAACGTGGTAAAACTGTGATATGTCGTCTGTCAATCAAATAGAAAAAATCTGAAAGTGAGAAAATAAGATGAACTGTGTGATTCGCTATATTCCTAATTTATACTACTTGGTACGTTTTCATGTTTCTCATGACCATACATCATCATCATCACCATCATCATCATCATCATCATCATCATCATCATGAACATCATCATCATCGTCATCATCATCACCATCATCATCATCATCATCATCATGAACATCATCATCATCACCATCATCATCATCATCATCATCATCATCACCATCATCATCATCATGAACATCAACCCCCTTTTTCCAAGTTTCTACATGGGGTCGAGGTGTCATGTTAACTGTCACCATCTCTCTCGATTCACTGCCACTCTCCTACCTTCTTCGACACTCATGACTGACCGTCGCAGGTCTTCATTCACACAATTAATCCATCTCTTTGTTGGACCCCCTCATTTCCTCTTGCCTTCTTCCTGTCTGTCCTATATATTCTTTACCAGATTGCCTTTTGCTTTCCTGTACATGATCCCGAGCTGCAGTAATCTCTTCTCTTTGACCTTTTCTGCAATTGCAGCTACTTTGGCTTCTGCTCTTATGTCTGTATTTCTTCATCAGTCCCACAGTGTGCACCCTACCACCTGTCTCAGGCACTTCATCTCCATCATTTCTAGCTTTCTCATTTGTTCTGCCTTTACTGCCCAGGTTTTTGTACCACACATCAGTAGTGCTGGTCACACACTGTCTTGTACACATTATTTTTCAGCTTCTTTGACATTCTTCTGTCATACACTACACCTGGCACTCTGTGCCATTCAGCTGCAGCCCTACTGATTCTAGCTTTAACCCCTTTATTCAGACATCCCTTCTCCTCATCTACCCCTCTCAGATACTTGAAACAACCTGTTCCAGTGAGTTCTATCTCAAGTCTAAGATTATTCTGATTTCCCCAGTTTGCTGCCATTACCATTGTCTTATCTGTACTCAGTTTCATCCCATGTGCTTCAGTTTTGCATTCCATTCCCCCTATCCTTTGCTGAAGTTCTGGCTTAGAGTCTGTCTGTAATGCCACAACATCTGAATACAACAACTTTGTTGATCTGTCACCTCTGACCTGTTTGCTAAAGTAATCCATCACCAGTATGAACATCAGTAGGCTCAGTTCTGACCCCTGATGCACATCAACATCCACTGGGAACCCCTCTGTGAGACTGAACATGCTTTGTACTTGAGTAATTGGGTTCTTATGCATAGCCTGCTCTAATTCTACTAATGTTTCTGGGACTTCAAACCATCTCAGAGCTGCCCAAATAAGCTTTCTTGGGACCTTGTCATGTGCCTTCTTCAAGTCTAGGAATGCTCAGTTGGACCCTTTCCTCATCTCTAGCTTCTTCTCCACAATTTGTCTCACTGAAAACATTTGGTCAGTTTTGTTGCATCCTGATCTGAATCCAAACTCCTCAGTTACCATCTTACTTTCTATTACACTGCACACTTATCAATCACCCTCTCCAGAATTTTCATGCAATGTGACAGGAGTTCGATACCTCTGTACTGTCCACAGTTGTGGATGTCACCTTTATTCTTGTACACTGCTTATTTTTCAGTCATGTGGGATATGCATTTCTCTCCACACTGCTACGGGTACCCTCAGGATCCATTTCTCCCCTATCTCACTCAGCATCTTTATCATATCTGCTGTGACCTCATCTGAGCTTGCAGCTTTCCCTGACTTCATTTTCCTTACTGCTGTTCTTGCTTCTTCTATGGTAGGCTCCCCTTCTTCTCTCATTGTACTCTGAGTCTGGGGCAGTACAGCATCTGTAGGGTTTTCTTCATTCAGAACCTGTTAGAAGTACTCCTTCTATCTACCTTGATGTCCTGTGGACTGGTGATCAGGTTGTTGCTGGCATCCCTTATAAAGGGTGTCTGACTATCTTCTTTATTTTTCTTTCTTTGCCTTGCAACCTGACATACTTTCTTTGTGCCACCTGCTGAGTCACTTTCCAGATGCTGGCAGAGTCCCTCTGATATCCTATTGCAACTCTTTTCTTAGCCTCTTTATTAGCATCATAAACACGCATCCATCTTTTCTATCTCCCACTTTTTCCTGCACTCCTTCTTTCTTTTGATGACTTTCTGGCCTTCTGCATTCCACCATCAGCTTTCCTTACGTACCTTATTTCCATACCTAGCTCAACTGCATATCTGTTCTATAGCCCTTATAGATGCAGTTTTGAGGCTCTGCCATTCTTCTTCAACTCCCATCTATTTCATCTTCTTCTTGAGGTGGTAGAGCCCTGAGTAATTCCTTGGACTGTTGTGCTTTCTCTCTCCAGTCAACTTCCAGGTCATCAGCCTGGTCTATGTTGACCGAAGAACATTTTCTGACCATTGCTTGCAGCTCATTTTGGCAACCAGTGTTTTTTGCTGTGGGCCAACTGTTTCAATGGGGCTGACTTTGCTATTACTGATTCTACCCCAGTGCCCTTTCCTTACTTGGAGGAAGTCTACTTGAGTTGCAAGATGGCCACTCTTTTATGTGAGTTTGTGACTGTCTCTCTTTCTTTATTCCTATTGACCCACCCATGTGGATCCAGGCAGTCCTCGTATTATGTATTAGGTTCTGCAACTGCTGTCTGAATGTAATATCCCTAATGTGTTCTTTTATTCTCTCTGCCAAACTTCTTCTGTAAATGCTTTAACACATGCCTATTAAAAAACTGGCTTCTGTAAATGTGTTCATTCTCAACCAGCCCCATAAATAGGTTGGCATAGACTGAGTGGACCAAGGATATGTTTTTTATTACAGTGGATGTGGTCAGTTTATATACAAATATCACACATCATTTAGGTTTGAAAGCTGTACAACATTTCCTGAGAGATACACCTAGGACTCAATATATTATGGAATGAATATATTTTTGTTTAACTAATAATATTTTTGAATTTGATGGAGTCTTATATAAACAAAATGTAGGAACAGCTATGGGAGCGGCATTTGCCCCAGTCTATGCCAACCTATTTATGGGGCTGGTTGAGAATGAACACATTTACAAAAGCCAGTTTTTTATTAGGCATGTGTTAAAGTATTTTCGCTTTATAGATGATTTGATTTTCATCTGTAAGGGCGGAAAAAATTTGGCTTATGAATTTGTGGAATACTTAAATAATAACAATTATAAAATCAAATTTGATGGGATACAGGTAGGTGTAGAAATTAATTATTTGGACATTTCTTTGAAAGGACGAATAGGTAAAAAGATCCATACTGTGATATATAGGAAGTTTAATCAGGTAAATAGGATGTTACATGCTACAAGCTGTCATCCAGAACATACTTTAAAGTCTATACCTTATGG
Source organism: Protopterus annectens (assembly GCF_019279795.1). Classification (NCBI taxonomy): domain Eukaryota; kingdom Metazoa; phylum Chordata; order Ceratodontiformes; family Protopteridae; genus Protopterus; species Protopterus annectens. The sequence continues at coordinate 700,896,321 of NC_056733.1, read as the reverse complement.
AGAAATGTTGAGAATTAAAAGATTGTGTAGTGATGTTAAAGAGGCAAGAGATGAAGCCAAATATATGATGTACAGTTTCATAGAGAGAGGTTATAATTTAGACGAAGTTAAACTAAGTTATGCAAAAGTATATGAAAAAGGTAACAAAGGAACATTCAGTAAGATAATTATTATGAATAACAAGTTTGAAATAACAGAAAGAAAGAAAGAAAGTTCAAAAATGTTTTTTGTTACTAAATACACTGTTTTTTCTAATAAATTGAATGAGATAGTCAAAAGTTTTTGGAAACAAATCAGAAGAGAGGTGCTGTCCCTAATAAATGTTGAGCTTTGTGTCTCTTATCAGAGGGGACGCAATTTAAAAGATTTTTTAGTACGAGGCAGGTATAGAAGACCTGTACAAAAGATAGGAAACATTGCTACCAAGAAGGGGACATTTCATTGTGGAAAGTGTTCAGTATGTCAGTATATAACAAATGAGGCAGAAAAAATAGGAGACAAAAGCTTTAACACCATGGGTATATATTCCTGCTTGAGTAGAGGTGTAATTTATTTGATTAAATGTTCATGTGGTAAAAATTATATTGGGGGGACTAAAAGAAGTTTGGCAGAGAGAATAAAAGAACACATTGGGGATGTGAAAAATAAAAAAAATGCTGAGTCCAGTAGCAGAACATTTTCATTTGGTACATGGGGGGGGGGGTCATTAAGGATATGAAAGTTACAGTTTTAGAACAAATAGAACATCAGTATGGTAATGGAAATTTGTTAAAACATGTTTTAAGGAAAAAAGAATCTATTCTTATTATGAAATATGAAACTTTACAGCCCAAGGGGCTTAATAAAGAGTGCAATTGGCAGGGTTTTATATGTTGATTGTTTTATTAGTAATCTTGAGTAGTTTTATTTAATTGTTTAATTGATTTATTGGAATATGATATGTTAAAAATGTACATAATGTGGGATTACAAATGGGCAAAGTTTTTTACTCTGTAAAGGCAACAGCCGAGGTGCTAGAGATTGTAAGGTTTTATTAATACATTTATTCTGGTGGAAAGTAGAGCTGTTTTTCATTGGTCTTTCCTTGTAGTTATATATCCATGTTTATAGTTCAAAATATTAAAAATATGTGGGGGGGCTATGTCCCCCACACCCCTCCTTACTATATATACTAACTCCAGTGTCGCACTACAGTAGAGAAAAGGTGATATATAACTTTCAGTGAAATGAGTGAATTGAGTTTTCAGTGAATTGAGCTTTCAGTGAAAAGTGCTCACTAATTTGACTTTCAGCATTCAGTGAAATGTCCTAGACCCATATATATATATATATATATATATATATATATATATATATATACACACACACAGTGGATATAAAAAGTTTACAAACCCCTTTTAAAATGGCAGGTTTTTGTGATATAAAAAAATTAGACCACAATAAATCATTTCAAAACTTTTCCCACGTTTAATGTGAGCTATAACCTGTACAATTCAATTGAAAAACACACCCTTAAATTAATACTTTCTTGAAGCACCTTTTGAAGAATCTTGCTTACCTTAATTAATTCTCTCCAGTCTCCATTTTCCAGTTGTCGAATATGCTGCAAACAGTTTGCTCAAGCCCTGAGTTTATATAATTCTGGTTTTGTGAAGAGAATGCTTCTGTCTGAAGTAAAGGTACAATCAGATATACTCATTGTATTCAGGTTAGGTTTATTTTTCAGACCATCACTTAGAACCACTGTGGCCTACACAGCCATGAGACTCTAGAACTGTCTGAAATAATGTCTGCAGCATTGATCCATACCTCTCAAATGTGCCCGATTATCAGGGATGTCCCTCATTGTACCTGAGAATTTTGCTCTGTCCCTTGTATTTTTATTTATTCATTTATTTTTAATTTAGAAACTTTATTTACAGTAAGTCATGCAGTTAAAGCAGCAAATATTTGAACATATAGTTAATCTACAATTTATGCCCCTGTGGTATCACAATTAAAAAAAATGTTCACATTAAACAAATGGTTCCTCTCAAAAGTCAATAATTTAGTAAAACGATTAGACGACTTTGAAGGCAAAGATTTTTCCCATTATTTAGATTATAGAACTTCCATATAATGCAGAGAAAATAGCATTACAACAAGAGATCTTCCTTTATCTGATTCAGTGTTGTCCATCATCTTAGCCTATACCACCATGTAATCCTAAAATTGCACTACATCATCCCAGGCATCCTTACCCATGATCCTCAGCTCTTTAAATCTCCTGACTGGATGTATGCAAACCACAAAAAAAATTCCTAATGTAGTCTCATCAGTACTTCCCGTACCCATAATCTTCATCATTCATTACATCTTGTGGAATACTTAAGCTTGCCTTGCAATAAGTTATAGACCCCTTTGCCTTCCTGCTTCAAGTCCTGTATAGCTGAGACTGCCCAAGTCATCCATTTTCTGGTTATCCACTTCTTAGTTAATGTTACTATTAAAAAATTTATCTGCTGAAGGAGTCAGGGTCTTCTTTGGTTCCTCTCTACCCCCCATAAGTAAACTTCTTGAATTACTCTCACCTCTTCTCCCACGCAACTTGATAGTAGCTGCTCCATTCCTTCAAGTATTCCTTTAGCAGTTATAATTCCCAGCAGATGTGCAACCATGCACCTCTGGTCATATACTCATATCTCCAACAAGTAGGGTTGTGTGTCAAAAACATTCTTGTTGGCCTGTCAGGAGGCAAATCCAAGCAGACATCTGAAGTGCCTGGGTTCTGTAAAATGTCTACATATTCTACTCCAATTGTACTCTGAACATTCTAAACCTAATGTATAACTCAATTTACCACACAAGGGCTTCCTTTCTCCTTTACTCCCCTCTTGTAAGGCATGACATACTGCTTATGTGAACCTTTAATAAGTAGGTCCCCTTCCAGAGCCTGTAATATGCATTTAACTACTTCCCCCTGCTCACTCTCTTCTCCAGGGGGAATTCCTTGCCCTTCAGCTTATTGTTAAGTAAATTATAGACCGCTCTGCATCCCTGCCTCAACCTAAACTGCTTTCTCACTTCCACTAAGTCCTTTATTCCACTGTCCTTAGTATTTTAGCTTTATGCCCCTGTTACTCTATCCCAAAAACTATTTTGATCCACTTAATCACTCACTTCCCTCCCTATGGGAGTTAAATAGGCCAACATATTCCCTCAGTTTTGGCCAGAGAACCAGCCACACAGCTTTTTATTACATTTCTCAAACATGTACCTCAGATCCTTAAGAATTCTTCTGCTCATACAAACCTCCATTAAGTCTACAGTCTGCAGTCCTTCCTACCTTAATCATTTCACTCACCATATCCTTCTGTAAAGCCATATACTCATCCTCCAATAATCTACTTAATAATAATAATTAATAATCTTAATAATCTTGAGGTGCACTGACTCTCTATAACTGCCTATATCCAGGACAATCACACTAACCAGGACTTTTGAGAGGGTCAGTACAGATCACGCTACCCAATCTTTCCTCCCTCCTCATAGAAATTTCCCCCATCAACTTAAAGTTATTCAAAATCCCCTTAGAAAACTGGGACCAGAAGGCCTGAACAAGGTAAAGAAACTGAGGTGGTATAAACATCTTCAGTGCTAACAATCTGTTGTCCATCTCCAAACGTCGATGCTTCCACCTGTAAATAATTTTCTTGACCTTCATCATTACTTCCTCTAAGAAGATCTTAAAAAAGCTTTCCCATGTACCTGCCAGATATATATCCAGCTTTTTAAATTTTTGATTATTTTACAGGTGGGGGTAACTCAACCATAAATCCTTGTGGTAGTTTATAGTTCAAGGTTAATGCATGCATTGTTTTAGTATTTACCTTATATTGTGAAATCTTTCCAAAGTTCACCAACCGCTAAAAAATAGTACCAAAATCAGCCTATGATCAGACAGTGTAAGAAGTATGTCATCTGTATACATTGATATATTTTAAGTTCCAACCAGACCCATTACGACCTCCTAATTGAGGAAACCCTTATCCATGGAGCTGGGGTTCCAAGGATACTTCAAATAACAGAAAAAACAACGGGCACCTCTGCCTCATTCCTCTCATTGAGTCAATGGGTTCATAACATTTGGAAGCAATTTTTCCCCTTGCCTTAGCTTCCTCATGTATCTTACCTATGATCCACAACCCACACTCCAGAAATTCCATCTGATTTGCAGCCCTAAACAAGACTCTCCATTTTATGTCATCAAAGATTTTTTCTGCATCCAGTCTCATTGCTACCAACCTTTCCACTCTGAGTTGGACATTATGGGTCACCATTAACATCCTCAAGGTACTGTCAAATGTCTGCCACCCCCTACACCCACCTGCCATCCCCTACACCCACCTGCCACCCCCTACACCCACACCCACACACACACACACACACACACACACACACACACACACACACACACACACACACACACACACACACACACACACACACACACACACACACATGCACACACACACACACACACACACACACACACACACACACACACACACACACACACACACACACACACACACACACACACACACACACATACACACACACACACACCAAGATGTATCAACCTTAGTATGACCTTTGAAAGTCACTTGGCCCAAGTCATTATAAACACCTTAAAACTCATAGTTTAAAATAGAAACAGGTCTGTAGTAGGACAGACGGAGCAGACCCCACATTCTTTAGGTATTACTGTGATAATGGATTCCTTGCAGCATGAGAGGACATCTTCAACCCCCCCAACAGTATCTCATTAAATAACCTCTGACATTAGTACTTCCTTCTTGCCATACCCAACACCAGGCTATCTGATTCTGGAGACTTATTTTTTTCCACTGAGTTCATTATATCCTAACTTTCTTCCAAAAGTAATCAGGCCCATCGGCCAGTCCCTCTCTTCTTGACTCAGCTTGTCTAACTGCAACTCAGACAAGAACTGGCATCTCTGAAAGTCATCTACCAACTGTGTATCCCCTTCTAGTATAAACATTCTAGTAAGTTGTTTATTTATTCATTTATTTATTGCATTTGTTTTAATGGGATAATTTGATTGGCCTATAAGACCCCCTTCTCAGAGGAGACCCAGGAAGAAAAGCTCTAAGTACCTTACTATCTGATCTGGTCTTCTCAGAACATGACCAACTGAATTCTAAGTCTAAAAAATTGACCTCTTTAAATGTTGTTGTTTTTAAGTGATAGACTAATATTCTAGCTCATTTCTTTGCATTTTTAAAGCATCACGTATGAACACCACATTTTCATCCTAATTTCCTTATCTGAAAAATCCATTATCTCCCTCTACTCTTATTCATCTCCTTCAGCTCATGACTCTATAAGCCCCCCACAACCTAACCTGTAATTGCAATACTCTTTGCTCTGTTTCCCTACAACTCTTTTTGTCCATCTCCCATTCCTCTTTAACTTAACCTTCTTAGGTTCATAGGCTCATATGTGGTTACTAGGTTAATGGGGAAATTGTTAGCCTAGCCATCCCTTCCAAATGTATCTGACCAGTTTTGATACCCCAGGGTTATTTTAAGGGGTATGGTTAAGCATTTGTAGGTTGCTTTTGTCTACTAGAGTCATATCTGTCAGACCAGGGTTAAATTTCTGATTTCCCATCCACTGATCCAAGTTGCATATTAATTGGATTAGGAAAGAACTCTGCTTCACATGGATAGGAAGCCTGTTACAGAAAAGGGGTAGTCTGTGAGACACATACCGATCCCTCCAGCATGTCCTTTTTATGTTGCAGACAAAGTGCAGGTCCCTAGATCATGCAATTCTGATGCTATTTGTTTTGTATATGTGCAACAGGTCTATCAGAGTCAAGAACAATCATTCAACACCTTTGCCATCTCAGCTTGCTTTCTGTTTGTGGTTTCTATGCACTTGTTTAATATATTGTTCAAAGGTAGGCCAGGCATAGATCACCTCTCAGCAGTCTGTAAAAGACTGAGTACAGGGATAGGGCTTTGAAGCAGTTTATGTGAAGCATATTGTTTATACCCCATTTTCTTTTTGTGAGAACCCCATCTTTGGATGCTCCACTCATCAGAAACATACTCTGTACTCAATGATTGGTCTGATGAGAGGTGAGTACAGCAGAAGCAATGACCTCCTTGGGCCTAGATGCCATACACTTTCTTATAAGTTGTTCAGCATAGAATGATTTCCATTCTACCACAGACACATGTTGGTCAAAGGCCAGGTTACTATCTACACACATTCCCAAATCCCTGACCACTGGGTCTACTTTTATGTGTGCATTATCGATATGGTAGTTTATAGTGATAGATGTCTTCCCCAAGGGTACTATTATGCATTTCTTGGTGCTGAGTTTTAGACTGTGGCTTTGACACAAGTTATTATTCTGTGTCAGGCCTTCTTAGTGGGTATTTGTGTCCTTGGGGGATTCTGTGACTATACCTAGTTTGCAATCATTTGCAAACTTGGTCAGACAGAGGCCCTTGACACTGGCCTTGACTTTAGAGAAGTAGATGCAAAAATGGAGCGGCCTTAGCACCAAGCCTTGAGGGACTCCACTATTGACTGGCCTCTTTATGGAAGTAGATTCCCGTATCCTAACTTCTTGGGTCTTTTCTGTGAGCCAGACAGTTAACCAATGGGTGATGTAGGGGTTTATTCCTAATTTCATGACCTTGTCTACAATGCCTGAGTGGGGTATTGGGTTTAATGCTCTGTTCAGGTCAAGGTAGGTTGTATGCATCATTTTGCTCTTGTCAGTTGCTTTGGTAACCCTCTCAAAAATGTATACCTGGTTGAAGAAGCGCAACCTGCCCTTGATGGAACCAAACTCAGTTTCCTATCATTTCCATAATAAGTCTTTCCATGGTTTTGCATATGAGACTAGTCAGACTTATGGGTCTACAGTTACCCAGGTTCATAAACAGCTGAACCTTGTACAGAGGGATGGCAGTTGCATTCCTCCGATCACTTGGCACAAAGTCTATCTGGAGGCTATGGTTAAATAGTCATTCTAGTGGTCCTGATAGATCATGTTCCATGCAATTAAGAAACATCCTTGGATAGAATTAGGGTCCAATTATGCAGTGTTTTTGCCTTGGAAAGTGCACTGAGGACTAGTTCACAAGTGATAGCTGAGGGGTTATGGTTGAGGGTATTTCCTAAAGGGTATCTGGAGGTGGAGAAGGAGGTAAAATTGTTAAATTTGTCAGCCATCTGATCTTCTATATATTGCAGCTCAGTATAGGTGGCTCTATTTACAATTTGTTAGACACATTGTTGTGTATTGCCTTTGAGGTTGTGGACATAGCTAAAGAATGCCTTGTGATTGTTTCAGAAACTGTGCAGATCTATACATTCTCCAGGATGAGAAGAGCTTGCAGGAAGTGGAGTTTCTTGTTTAGATTCCTAGCACTGAGCATTAACACCTTTAGGCTTTCTTTGGTTGGATTTGCTATTTTCTTGGGAAGATTTATCAGGTTGGCAATGCCTAAAAAAGCACTATGGAGATGGATAAAGTTTTATCCAATATCGGAAAACCTAGGGACAGGTGCAGACCATCCCTGGCAAAGTAGGATTGTCTGTTAACCTTATCCTTCCACAGCTCACTGCAGTAATACCAAGGCTTTTATAACAGAAACACCCCTGTACTAGCAATCCACCTCCAACTGCAGTAACATGTCTCCACTGTCTTGTGTTCACCTTCAGGGCAAAACAATTTTGTCACTACTTTATAAAGTCTTTGCTTATCTATCCATGCTCCTGTCATATTGCTAATATAAAAAGCAATAATTAAGGTTGACTTATTTAGGTACTGCCCTCTGTAAAAAATAGACACTCCTCTGCCCTTCTTGGTGTACCTTCTGCTTCATAGTGGGATGATGTTTGTTTATTCTATTAGACACCCCTCTGTCCCTGTTAGTATACACTCAGCTTCGTAGCGGGGTGACATCTGATCATTCTATTAGACAACCCTCTGTCCCTGTTGGTGTATATTCTGCTTCATAGTTGGATGATGCCTGAACATTCTATTAGACACCCTTCTGCCCCTTTTGGTGTATACTTTTCTTCGTAGTAGGATATGTCTTATCATTCTATTAGACATCCCTCTGTCCCTGTGGGTGTACACTCTGCTTTTAGTGGGATGATTACTGATCATTTTATTAGACTCCCCTCTGTCCCTATTGGTGTGCACTCTGTTTCATAGTGGGATGATGCCTGAACATTATATTAGACACCCCTCTGTCCCTATGGGTGTACACTCTGCTTCATAGTGGGATGATGTCTGAACATTCTATTAGAGACATCTCAGTCCCTGTTGGTGTACCATTTGATTCATAGTAGGAAGATGCCTGATCATTCTAGTAGACACCCCTCGGTCCCTATTGGTGTGCACTCTGCTTCATAGTGGTATGATGCCTGGACATTCTATTAGAATCCCCTCTGCCCCTGTTGGTGTGCACTCTGCTTCATAGTGGGATGATGTCTGATCATTCTATTAGACACCCCTCTGTCCCTGTTGGTGTACACTCTGCTTTGTAGTGGGATGATATCTGATCATTCTATTATAGACACCCCTCTGTCCCTGTTGGTGTACACTTTGCTTCATAGTGGGAAGATGTTTGATTATTCGATTAGATAGCCCTCTGTTCCTGTTGGTGTGCACTCTGTTTTGTAATGGAATGATGTCTGATGATTCGATTAGGCATCCCACTGTCCCTGTTGGTGTGTATGATGGTGCTCATAGTGGGATGATGTCTGAACATTCTATTAGACACCCCTCTGTCCCTGTTGGTGTGTACTTTGTTTCATAGTTGGATGATGCCTGAACATTCTATTAGACACCCCTCTGTCCCTATTGGTGTACACTCTGCTTCATACTGGGATGATGCCAGAACATTCGATTAGACACTCCTCGGTCCCTGTTGGTGTGCACTCTGCTTTGTAATGGGAAGATTTTTGATCTTTCTAGTAGACACCCCTCTGTCCCTATTGGTGTGCACTCTGCTTCATAGTGGGATGATATCTGATCATTCTATTAGACACCCCTCTGTCCCTGTTGGTGTACCCTCTTCTTCATAGTAGGATGATGTTTGATCATTCGATTAGACACCCCTCTGTCCCTGTTGATGTGCACTCTGCTTCATAGTGGGATGATATCTGATCATTCTATTAGACACCCCTCTGTCCCTGTTGGTGTACCCTCTTCTTCATAGTAGGATGATGTTTGATCATTCGATTAGACACCCCTCTGTCCCTGTTGATGTGCACTCTGCTTCATAGTGGGATGATATCTGATCATTCTATTAGACACCCCTCTGTCCCTATTGGTGTGCACTCTGCTTCATAGTGGGATGATATCTGATCATTCTATTAGACACCCCTCTGTCCCTGTTGGTGTACCCTCTTCTTCATAGTAGGATGATGTTTGATCATTCGATTAGACACCCCTCTGTCCCTGTTGATGTGCACTCTGCTTCATAGTGGGATGATATCTGATCATTCTATTAGACACCCCTCTGTCCCTGTTGGTCTACCCTCTTCTTCATAGTAGGATGATGTTTAATCATTTGATTAGACACCCCTCTGCCCCTGTTGGTGTACACTCTGCTTCATAGTTGGATGATGCATGAACATTCTATTAGACACCCCTCTGCCCCTGTGGGTGTACACTCTGCTTCGTGGTGAGATGATGTCTGATCATTCTATTAGATACCTCTCTATCCCTGTTGGTGTGTATGATGCTTCATAGTGGGATGATGCCTGAACATTCTAATAGACACCTTTCTGTCCCTGTTGGTGTGCATGATGCTTCGTAGTGGGATGATGTCTGAACATTCTATTAGACACCTCTCTGTCCCTGTTGGTGTGTATGATGCTTCATAGTGGGATGATGCCAGAACATTCTATTAGACAGCCCTCTGTCCCTGATGGTGTACATTCTGCTTTATATTGGGATGATGCCTGAACATTCTAATAGACACCACTCTTTCCCTGTTGGTGTGTATGATGCTTCATAGTGGGATGATGCCTGAACATTCTAACAGACACCCCTGTGTCCTTGCTGGTGTGTATGATGCTTCGTAGTGGGATGATGCATGAACATTATATTAGACACTCCTCTATCCCTGTTGGTGTACACTCTGCTTCATAATGGGATGATGTCTGAACATTCTGTTAGACACACCTCTGTCCTTGGTGTACACTCTGCTTTGTAATGGGATGATGTCTGAACATTCTATTAGACACCCCTCTGTCCCTGTTGGTGTGCACTCTGCTTTGTAATGGGATGATGTCTGAACATTCTATTAGACACCCCTCAACCCTGTTAGTGTACACTCTGCTTTATAGTGGGATGATGCCTGCACATTCTATTAGACACCCCTCTGCCCCTGTTGGTGTGTATGATGCTTCATAGTGGGATGATGCCAGAACATTCTATTAGACAGCCCTCTGTCCCTGTTAGTGTACACTCTGCGTTATAGTGGGATGATGCCTGAACATTCTAATAGACACCCCTCTGTCTATGTTGGTGTGTATGATGCTTCGTAGTGGGATGATGCCTGCACATTCTATTAGACACCTCTCTGTCCCTGTTGGTGTGTATGATGCTTCATAGTGGGATGATGCCTGAACATTCTAATAGACACTCCTCTGTCCCTGTTGGTGTGTATGATGCTTCATAGTGTGATGATGCCTGCACATTCTATTAGACACCTCTCTGTCCCTGTTGGTGTGTATGATGCTTCATAGTGTGATGATGCCTGCACATTCTATTAGACACCTCTCTGTCCCTGTTGGTGTGTATGATGCTTCGTAGTGGGATGATGCCTGAACATTCTATTAGACACCCCTCTGTCCTTGTTGGTGTGCACTCTGCTTCATTGTCGGATGATGCCTGATCATTCTTACTTTCTCAGACAAAGCTGAGGCTCTGCAGAATAATGGGAAAACTTCTACTGATCCCTCACCTCAAAACCTAACTCTGCTCATCAGTGAGTGTTCCTTCTACATTATGAACTACTGCACCAATAGAGTCTTCTCTGGTCATCCCTTGGAGCACAAATAACTCTTTTTGCACATTGAAGGATCTTTCTCTAGAAGCAAAGAACATCTTCATAGTAGAGGGGTGCACCAGTTTCAGTTGTAAGCCATTTTGCTTACACAAATTGCGCAAGTGGCACAAACTGCATCTTGCTTTTTCACGTGGCCACAGTGGTGCAGCAGTTAACATTATCACCTCATAGCAAAATGTTCTCCTGTTCGATTCTTGGCTGGGTTGTCTTCTCTGTGGAGTCTGCATGTCCTCCCTTCATTCATGTGTTTCCTCCAGGTGCTCCGGTTTTCTCCCACATTCCAAAGACATGTATTTGGGGTGTTTCTCCCCAAGTCTCCGGTGTTTACATGTTCTGTCCTAGTTGGACTTTCCCAGTCAACAAATGTTAAATAAATAAATAAAATGACCAAGATCAACAAATACTTTCACTTTATTGCATCTTATCTCTTTCCCGTGTCTCCATAACTGAGCCAGTAATCTCCCATTTAAGGCAAATGTCACATAACCTTTCTGCCGTGGCCCAGCCTGAGTGGCAACTCTGTGGATTCTCTCCAGTTACATTTCCTAAAGTGTTATATCTGACCACTCAGTCAGCACTGTTACTGCAAAGTCTTTGCATCATGGTCCTCCAACCTTTCAGGCACATTGACCAGATGAAGCTTTTTCTAATTGTTCTCAGTCTTCATGTTCAGCTGTTTGTTATTCACACATTTTAGCCCCTACTATGTTGATGCCACTCTGGCTTTTAGCACAACATTGTTATTAGTCACCGACAGGGCAGAGTCAAGAGTGCTCATTCAACACCTCTTCCATCTCTGCCAGCTTTCTGTTTGTGGTTTCCATGCCCTCATTTCATATATTATTCATTTCTTTCAGTTCCTGAAAATCATTCTCATCAAAACTTCCTCCTCTTCTCCATTGCTAGGAGTCGACATTGAATACACTGAAGCTCCAAGCCCAAGCTTTATGATATGTGAAAGTTTCTTAATAGCTAATGGATTCCTAGGTTCCCCTTTCATTGTCATAGGTACCTGACTCAGACATCCTACATTTATACATCATCTATGTCACTAGGATAAACTCTCAAATAGGGAGAAGAAAGACGAATACCACAAAACTGCCCAGAGTTTATTAGTTCAACTTGCAAACATGTATGATGCCATATGTGAAATCTGCTCCTTGTAGAATTTGCTATTTTCTGACCAAACAATGATGGATAAAATTGTTAAATAACTTCAGATATTAGTAGGATTACTTGGTCCTCAGAAAATGTATTTTAACACAAATCCCCGTATCCTACCAGCTTTCTAAATGAGTACTGTCATTCAGTGCTGCACCTAGGGCATGGCAAAGGGGGTGGCTGCCCTAGGCACAAGCTGTTGTGGGGCATAATTAGAACCAAAGAACATGTGACTATTGATCCTTGCAGCTCAGTGGCATGATCACTCGTGTTGGTTGGCAGGGAGTCATATCTCGCAACGGTCCAGATTTTTGCAGACTGCACACATTTTTGCCTCATATTTTTGGTCTGTTTCTCATAAATGTGTGACATTCTGGCAAATCACTGAGGACTGAAGTTGGTAAATAATGACAGACATTTATATCCTTCAGAAAATACATTCTAACACAAATCATTTTATTCTAGCAACTTTCTAGGTTTGTAAGAACAGTATTTAAACTATGTCCCTATTTCGGGACATTGTTCCCCCATTATTTTAGATTTTGCCTAGATTTTTTTTTTGCTAAGATGTTAAGAGGTTTGGTGTGAATACAGTATCACTGGCCATTTAAACAACCCAGTCAAGATCACAGATGCTTAAATGATTTGCTTTTAGTGTGTATGTATTAGTAACTGTACCTAGTATGGCTCCTTGCTTCATTATGTGAAAAATATGAACAATTTTTTTGTATGACTATTTCCCTCTTTTTTATCCGCAACTTCAGAGGAGCTTTTTTTGACCTAGTTACAGCTGTTCTGCTAATTTTTAAAAAGAGCACTGAAACATTCCTCTTAAATATTTGTATTTTAGGGACTTCCTTAATTGCGTTCTGTTCCTCCTTTATTTATTTATTTATTTATTTTTTTTTTGAGAAAGTATGGTGGATTACAGTTAATCACCAATAAGTAGGCTACTTACAGTTGCAGACTGCATTTACTTTACTTTAGAAAATACTTATTAATCCGCATTCTTTTATATCAACTTTCTAAGTTAATACTACCAATATTTCAAAAAAAGGCCAGAATTTTGGGCCTTTTCCCCTAATTATTTTGCTGTATGCTAAATTTACGGACGTAAACAGTTGACTGCAATGAACTGATATAATAGTGTGCCTTTAATCCTGTTAATTTTTGGCTTTGTGTTTTGTCCTTGATTTTAGAGAAAATAGGTTGACAGCTGTGTGTGTGTGTGTGTGTGTGTGTGTGTGTGTGTGTGTGTGTGTGTGTGTGTGTGTGTGTGTGTATAACAAGCTTAGAGACGAGAATACTTATTAAGGGGTGACATTTTTTATTGTAAATGAGGAGGGGACATTTGGAAATAAGGGTATTACACTTAGAACTATGCAATTGTATCCCGCTTTGGCACGCCTAGCTAGTAAGGCGTTTCTTTTCCCAACTATAACAGCTGTGTACTTTGCAAACATAAATCAGGATCACCACCAAAAATGATAGCCCGGAGGGGGGACTGAGTTAGTGGAGTTTGATTGCACAGTAGCCCGCACAGCTCCATGCTACGTTTTTGTCTTGGCTTGGACACCCGATGCTGTGCCGAAGGTGGATCTTTTCTGAGGTCTGTTTCACTGTTTGGGGCTGCAGGAATCCGTTGCTGAACTGAGAAACTTGAGTTTTTCTACGTTGGATTTTGGTATAAAAGGGGCGTTACACAGCAGTATGGTCGTGCAGCTGTATCTGGACTTACTGTCCCAGCCTTGCCGCACCGTTTTCATATTTGCAAAAATCAACAACATCCCTTT